>NW_028281222.1:1287500-1465000 GCF_059751285.1 Brachycentrus maculatus
ACTTTGTATGGCTCTTTTGTGTAGGTTCTGTGCTACCGGAACCCTAAAATTATTTAAAAAAAATAAACATTTGATAATTTTAAAATGTTTTCTTTTGCGAATGTGTTTTCTTTTTTTGGTTTTTGTTTTACATTATGTTTTATTTGCTTTTTATTAATACCAGCACCCCTCGCTCCCATTAATTCATCTCCAGAGAAACAACTGCTATGCCAGACCGTGTTGTTACGCCAAGGTATTTTCTTTTTATTTTATTTACCTTCCTAACCCAACCTAACTCGATCCGAACTAACCCAGCCTAACCTAACCTTCTTAATGTCTGAGCTGATTTATATTATTTTTAGTTTTTACTAACACACTAAGGACGGGAAAGGTATTTCTACCCGATCTGTCCATTGATGCTTAATGACGGGAAGGGTATTTTTACCTTCTGCGCCGGCCTCATTTTAAAGTCGAAAATGAAGAAATTACATATTTAATGTTGTTATATGAATATGATGTACCAATATCTTTGTTAAGGTCTTAACTGTATGTACATAATTATCGTAAAAAAACATACATAATTGGCGTAAAAAACACCCCTCCAAAAACTGTTCACAAATCTGGATTATCTCCGTTTGGGAGTTATTTTTTACATTTTTGACATCTCAACATAAATCTCAAATAGAATTGGTGAATGTTACACGTGTGTAAAGTGATCACTTAACCAAGCCTATGAGGGTCTTAAGTCCTGTAAATGCCCATTCTAGTTTTATTTTATAAAGTTTTATTAAATATGCCACAAGGTATCTGCAAAAACATTGAAAAACACTATCCTTATCATTCATCGTTCACTTTGTGTAATACCACTTTTATGAATGATCATGAGAGTGTTATATTACCAAACCACAAAGTTAACAATGCTTTTAATGACATTATTCGGGTAGGTTTTTATCATTAAAAATAGACGTTCCCGTTCCAGATGCAACAGCATCAGAAAGAGCAGAGGTCAGCATCGTTTGACTCCCAGGACGAGTGTGACCTGAGAGCCGCCTCTATCACCAGCTCCAAGAGTGACCTCAGTGAACTGTCCATGGTGAGAATCTATTTCCACTTTCTCTACATTTTTCTTCATCTCATTTGAATCAATGGTTCATCACATCAGCATAGCACTGTGGTCGGCAAATATATTAGCCAAAGAGCCAAATATGGACATTAAAGGGATTAAACTAACCTAATTCTAGAATGTTCGCCTCCGTAGTGTAATGGTCAGCACGCTCGGCTACCGTACTGGAGGTCCCGGGTCCGATTCCCAGGAGGGAGAAGTCCAATAAATATAAGTGATTTTTTCACTTTGATATTTATTCAATATTACCCTGGACTGGTACCTGAAGCGGACGGCTGATCACCTTTCCTTCATGTGTAAACGATCACAATAACGATAACGCTGCATTTATATGATGCAGTGCTCTATGCACCACCGGGTGAGAATGAGGGTTGAAAATATGAAGAGGTTGGTAGGGTAATATATAGAGGGAGGGGTTTAGGAACAGGACTTTTTGTAAAAGGAAACAGATAATAATGATGACGTATTTTAAAAATGCATATTATTATTTAATGCTTCATCAGATTTTTTTTTACATTTTTTAAATTGTTCATGACTTGACCCTTGTTTGTAACTGAATGTAATAATTTAAATGTATGTGAGTCAAATGAGTGGTTAGTTTCTATTATGTGATCCGCAAATTCTGAATAATAATTACTAGTAAGTCCACGGCAATGTTCTCTGATACTTATTTTTAGATTTCTCGCAGTTTGGCCAATATATTTTTTTTTTTTTAAATAATCAACATGTCATTCCATTTTATGTGTTGAATGTTAAATCACACACAGGTTTTTTGAGTCTATTAAGTTGTATTTTATTGTAAAAAAACACACAAAAATCAATTTTGTGACAATTGTTTAGCCTAGTTATGGCATTTTCAAACGAATGTGAAGATTTAATGGACTGACGGTCCCTCATATCGACAGATAGAGTACGTAAATTACTCTATCTGCTAATTGGTTACTTTACAGGAGAGAGGTTAGAAGATTTTTTCAAGAATTTTTTTTTTTATTAATTGATAGTTTTATCTGAAATTCTAGACTAGTATTATACATTCAAAAACACAATAAAATAATGTATTATATCGTTTTCAAACTTTTTACTTTGTCAAAATTAAGTAGTTAGTGTTTTAGGAGTTCAGTTCATTTCGAAAATTCCATGTAGATAGCGTATTATACGCCTGAAAACTAGGCGTAATTTATTTTATATATATTTTTTTGTTTGAAGGTAACGATCAGTTGATAACATACACCAAATATCTCAAAATGACAAAATCTAGTTAGTGTACCTTACGTAGGGCATGTCGATATAGCTATACATTTCTGGTACTTAGGTAATAATTTTAACATGTGCAGTAATAATTTACGGGAGACAACAATAGTTTATGGGGCATGTAGGTACATATATATACTTATATTCTTTTCATGTCATTTCACAATATTAATGCCGGATCAATAAATCGTTGAATTGTTTTAGGAACACGGTGTGCAAGCCGTCACCGGTCCCGGACTACAAGGCGCCCCCACACTACCAGGAAAGCAGAAAATTCACCAGTTCTTAGTGAGGACATTCAGCAGTCCGACCAAATGCAATCACTGCACATCGTTAATGGTAAAATTAAAAAAAAGCATTCAAATAATCTAGTTTATTTACAATATTTTGAGTGTGTCCTTATTATATTATGTAGACCTTATCACTCTTAGCCACTTTTCCAAAGGGTACCCATCTGATGACCTTAACCACTTAATGCTAGGGTTTTTTTATACTAAGTTTAAAAAAAAAAATCAGGTTTTTTTAAATGTTTTATTCAAAGTTTATACATTTTTAAATTAAAATATAACAATTTAAGCATATTTATTTTTTTTAAATTAAGAAAAATTAATAATTCAATTTAGTGTGATAGATTTTAAAGCATGGTGTTAAACATAGACCGACATTACAATCAGGACAATAGTATCGACTTTCCCGACGTATACGTTTTCCAGTCTCGTTTTTTTTCGAGCAGCACACGATGCATCTTTTTGTGGGTGATGTTTTTTTTTCTGTTGTTGGTATCGGCTCTAAAAAGTGACGTTCTGTCAGGCGCAATGGATTTGCATTTGGATTTGTGCTTGGTCGTCCGCCTTTTGACGCATATTCCGGGTTATGGTAGTTTTCTATGTACTCATCTATGAGTTGTAATCGAAATTCTAAATGTGTCATAGATGAGCCCTTTTTTTGATATAAAACAAAAGCATTCCAAAGCGCCTGTTCCATGAGGTGAAAAAACATTTTTTTATAATATTTTTTCCCCCGTTTTCGTGTCACTGGATAATTAGAAATATGTTGGTCTACTCTATCAACCCCTCCCATAGTAAAATTGTAATCTACTGCCACTTTAGGCTTGCTTATTCTGTTATTCCTTTTAACAATTTCTACAGAATTCGCACCATGTATGGTGGAAAGAAAGAATACATCTCGTTTATCCTTCCACCTCATGACCATCACTTTTCCTAACCGATAAGCAGATATAAATCCTCGCTTAGTTTTCTTTGGATACAATATCTTCTTTGGAATGCCTTTCCTGTTTTGCCTCATAGTTCCATATGTATCAGTCTGATGTAAGATAAGGAGATCTGCTAATTGAACAGACGTATAAAAATTATCAATGGTTAGACAATGACCTTTATTCAGCAGTGGTTTTATCAGATTCATTACAATTTGTGTTGACATGGGTAAATGCTTGTACTGAGAGTCACCAATAATTGTTCCCTTTCCTGTATATATAAGAGATGACCATATATATCCTGATTTTGACTCGCATAAAAAATAACTCTTGATTCCAAATCGGGCACGTTTCAAAGGCATATACTGTATCCAGCCCAATTTTCCTTTATAAAGCATCAAACTTTCGTCAATCGTTATATTCCGCTGAGGTTTATATGCTTGTTGAAATTTATTGTTTAGATGTGAGTATACAGGCCAAATTTTATTCAGTTTAGGTTGTAGATGAGTAGCAGAATTATATTTTTCATTGTCTGAAAAGTGGAGGTATCTTTTTAGCATAACAAATCTTCTATGAGACATCACTTTAGTAAAAAATGGAGTTATAATGGAGTTTCTCTTCGCCCAATATAATTTTTCTTCTGGTTTATACACTATACTCATTGTCAAGACAATTGCGAAAAAAGTTCGCATCTCTGATATGCTTGTACGCCATTGATTTTGTACACTTGAAGAGGTTGATGATCTCGCTCTTTGCATTTGCGTAAAATACAAATTTGTCTCGTCTACAATATTTTGTACTAATTCATCGTCAAAAAAGTAATTGAAAAATTCATATGGTTGAGTGAATGATAAAATTTCCTCATTTATACATGATATTTCTGTAAATTCAAATGGGGCTGTTGATCCTGGTGTGTCTGCTTGGATGTCGATCTCTGTCCATTCATCTAAATCAAGAGGCCGGCTGGGATGTGCTTCTTCTGATGCGGAACTCGAAATTGACGAAGAGGAATCACTTTCGGAATGTTCAATATCAATATTTTCATATTCACTATCAATATCTTCATATTCACTATTACTCTCCATTTGGGATCTTATTTGAAAAAAAATTCAAATTCAAATTGATACGATATGATAAATGTTTTTTTTTTTAACGATGTATTCATACATACACGAAAATGTGAAAACAATATAGTAAAAACGAAATAAGCAGCTCAAAAACACGACCGATCTCAACTGCAGGCAAATTCTAACTGCGCAAAATACATCGCTAACTCTCACGGGCGTTACTCGTGTAAGCTAAAAATAGAACGCTGCGTGTCGAAACCGGCGAGCGTCACTCGGGCTAGCAGAAATTGGAACGCATTTAGCGCGCGAGCGTGACTCGTTCAAAAGCATTAAGTGGTTAATGACAAAAATCGTCCCGAGACAGCCGCAGGGACTTGAAGAAATGCGCTACGGGTTTCTCTGCAAGTCAACAAAAATATTATGGCACACAATATTTTGATTGTATCCAAATCTTTGTTCAAAATTTCTGCGTTAGTTTTCACTTAGGAGTTATTTATATCAAGATTTTTATTGATATCTCATCAAAGATAAAGAAGAATATGGAATTTATAGTATTTACAGTGCTAATGACCTGGTATCTTAATGTATAGGTGATGCATAAGTAACGTTGTATTTTTACGTAATCTGTAGCATATTTTTTTTAACAACTGTCTTAACAGTGTTCTTAATGTTGTTTTGTATCATATAAAGGAGGGTTTTTTGTAACATTTTATTCAGTTTACCGTTAGCAGTTGCGCTATATATGTAGAGCCCTTGCGAATTTTTCAAATGTCCGAAAAAAGAGTGCATATTGGACACTTCTTCTTTTTGAATTCGATAAAGGCCACAATGCAACTGAGGCAGTAAAAAACATATGTGATGTGTACGGCAGAGAAGCTAACGATGCTCGAAGCAGTCAACGATGGTTTGCTAAATTCAGATCTGGGAATTATCAACAGCTGACGAAGAAAGATCGGTACGCCCTTCAACCACCGATGATGATGTACTGAAAGCCACACTTGAAGCTGATCCCTGTCAATATACCAGGGGCATCGCATTGACGATGGATATTGATCAATCTACGGTGGTGAGGCATCTGCATCGCATTGGATCTTGTTCGGATTGTCACGTCGCTTGGCGGATTCTCATTTGTGCTCATGTCCGGTTTGTCAGGTGGGCCTGACGCGGCAGGGCGTGGTGTGCGAGCTGTGCGGGTTCGCGTGCCACACGGCGTGCTGCCAGCGCGTGCCCGCGCAGTGCCCGGTGCCCGCCGACCGGGGACGCCGGCCGCTCGGCATCGACCCCACCCGCGGCATCGGGACGGCCTACGAGGGATACGTCAAGGTCGGTATAATTCAATTTCAATTTTCAATTTTAATTTCAATTTCAATTTCAATTTATTTATTTTCAATTAACATATACATTACAAACTAAAAAAATGAAATCGTAGATATTAAAATACAACAAAAATCTAAAATATGCAGGAACTATTCGGCTGTCTAGAATGTAGTGTAGTAGAATCTACTTAGTCCAAAAATGCAAAGAAAACCTACTACAAAAAAAATGTCCATTACTGTGTTTTGAGTTTGGACAGCCGTATTGCTAAAGGTGTAGAAGAATCCCGCTTCGTAAAACTCCTTCAGACACATGGAACAGATCAATATCCAATGAGATATTGTTTAACATAGCGGTAGCTCTTCCTACAGGCATAACCATCGGCAGGTTGGTCCTGTGTATAGGAATGTGAAACAATCTATGCCGACGCTGTCTTAGGTAACTATCGGGAACATACAGACCAATGCTCCGGATAATTTCAGGATTATCCATCATACCGCGCAACAATCGATAAAAATGCGTAATCACACTTATTGATCGATGGTTGATGAAGAAATGGATCTTGGAGGTCATTCTAGAATCACGCTCGGTTTCACTCAATGAACCATTCTCAACAAAAAAAAATTAAAAGAAATACTAAGTATAATAAAACAACAACTAGTTCTTTTCACTTTTATTGTATTTGATCATTTATTTTGTTAGACAGTGACCGGGTTTCATCGTTACCATCATCATCAGACTAGTGGAAGGCTAGACGAAAATTATTATATATCAAACGAGAAAAGGGGTTAAAAAAAAACATTATTTTGTATAAATTTTTCTGACAAAATGCATTTCAATTGAGTGAATTTAAGTAATATATTATAATACTAATTAAGTTTATGTTATGGTAAGGGTTTTCAGTGTCATTTTATATAATTTTACTATACAAATAGATTTTTGTAGGTAAATTCAAGTAATATATGAGTGAATCTGGAACCCTTGGTTGACAATTCCTTCTACTGTACATTATTATTGCTTGCACAAGGGTCACAACCCTCAGTAATGAGGAATAAGACGGAGAAGAAGTAATTTCATTAATTGATTCGGCTGTCACTTTGTGGTAAAATCTATCCTTTTTTAATTAATGTTTTAAAAGCCTCCCCCCTATTGTCTATGGTCCCCCTGATAAGAAATAAAAATTAAATAAATAAATAAAAATAAGAAACAGCTACTACCCCCTCTCCAACCTTCAACGTTCCAAGGACCCAACTCTAAAATTTGGAATTAGCTTCACGTACAGTGTTTGAAAATGATGCGGAATGCATCGAAATACGTGTCATGGTAGATTTTAAGAAATTTACGGGGCTGACGACCGTCATAGGCTGGTTTAAGTGATCACTTTACACACGTGTAACATTCACCAATTCTATCCATTATTGACAATCACACTACTCAAATTCTTAGAAGTTCTATATATATGAACCAATTTTGCAACATTATTCTTGAATCACTAGAACTTCACTAGAGACATCTATTGGTGAGTTGGAAAGACTTTCATTACTTATATTTATTGTTCTTTCTAGGTACCAAAGCTGGGAGGAGTGAAAAAGGGATGGGTCCGACAGTTTGTCGTCGTCTGCGACTTCAAGCTCTTCCTCTACGACATATCTCCCGACAGGTATGTAACTAACTGTAGGATGTATTTTTCACATTTCTTTCCCTATCCTTTCTGTCCTACCTACAGACAAGCCTCTAAAAGTAGAGGCTTTGTAGGTTATTACTATTGCATAATGAATTCAAGAAAGATTTATTTTCAATTGATCTGGGTGTTTGTGATGTATTTTTCACATTTACCTTCTCTATCCTTACTATCCTATCTGCAGACAAGCCTCTAAAAGTAGAAGTTTGTGGGTTATTACTATTGCATAATGAATTCAAGAAAGATTCATTTTCAATTGATCTGGGTGTTTGTGATGTATTTTTCACATTTACCTTCCCTATCCTTACTATCCTATCTGCAGACAAGCCTCTAAAAGTAGAAGTTTGTGGGTTATTACTATTGCATAATGAATTCAAGAAAGATTTATTTTCAATTGATCTGGGTGTTTGTGATGTATTTTTCACATTTACCTTCCCTATCCTTACTATCCTACCTGCAGACAAGCCTGTAAAAGTAGAGGCTTTGCGGGTTATTACTATTGCATAATTATTCAAGAAAGATTTATTTTCCATTGGTCTGGGTGTTTGTGATGTATTTTTCACATTTACCTTCCCTATCCTTACTATTCTACCTGCATACAAGCTTAGAATTAAATTAGACGCTTTGCGGGTTATTCCTTTAAGAAAAAATCTTTGCATTGTATTAATTGTACTTGTATTATGACTTGAGAAAGAAGCTGTGTGCTTTGAAACTGGTCAAAATTATACTCGTAAATATAGAATTTGTAATAAGCTATATAGTGATTTTATAAGAAACAATTTTGTAATACTTAAGGCCGGGAAGGGTATTTTTACCTTCTGCGCCGGCCTCGTTTCAAAGTCAGAAAAGATGGAATTATTTGATGTGTTTATTTCAATATTATGTACCAATCTCTTTGCTAAGGTCTAAACTATATGTACACAATTCGCTCACTCCTTTCAAGAACGTCATAAACAAAAAAAACTTGGAAAACGTTTTTAAAGTTTAAAAATATAATACAATGTATTAAAAATAAGTATCAAGCCACTTATCGAACTTTTTACTGTGCAACAGATCTTTTTAGGTAAAACCTGAATGTTTTTTCCCCATTTGAATAATATTTAGTTTATTTAAAAAAATAATTGAACAATACCTTTTCTTCAAAATGCAAAAACAACACTTTCTGCCCTGTAGCGGGTAAATATTAAGTTAAAAATTTGCCGCTTTTGCTGGGATATAGTACATTTTCTAGGCATTCCGAAAACATGCCCAACTGAAAATTGAAGATTTTTGATTTATGATGTTCTTGAAAGGAGTGAGCGAATTATCAAATTCGCCAGCGGTTCACAGGTGTAAAAAACACCCGTCGGGAATGTGTTAAAACAACAACTATATAGTTTTTTTTCGCTTTTATTTTATTTGACCAGTGACTGGATTTCATCAGACTAGGTTTTTTGCAAGTTATATTTGAAAAAGTTGTTTTTTGTTGTTATAGGAATGCACTTGCTGCGGTTTACGTTTCTCAAGTACTAGACATGCGAGATGCGGAGTTCAGCGTCAGTTCTGTCCGAGAATCGGACGTCATCCACGCCACGAAAAAGGACATACCGTGCATATTTAGGGTAAGTGTCAAGTCAGTAGATTGCGTAAAGCAGGGGTGTCAAACTCAAAAGCCACTAAAGTCCGCATGAGGTATTTTGGGTACGCCGGCGGGCCACATCAAAAAACTCATTTTAATTTTTATCTAACTATGTATAAGTGAATAATTTATCATCAAAGACAGTCACATGAGGTACAGTCGATTCAATTGAATGATTTTGTAAAAGAATATCATATGTTTCCGTACAAAAAATGATTTCAATGAAGAATTGAAATAAATGAAAAACATAACTGCGGGTATCTGCGGGCTGCAAAAAAGATACTCCGCGTTTTTGACATGCCAGGTGTAAAGGATTCAAATATGCATATTTAGTGTAAGGGCGAATGGATAACGAGAGAATGACTATGAAAATATATGTGGCAAATGTGAGAGGGAAAACAGAACGAGGACGACCGAAAAAGACTTGGCACGATCAGTTCAATCAGAACCTAAAATCTGGCGGTGTCAAACGTCTGCGTAATCAGAGGGCATGTATGACTAGATGTATGGATGTGAAGGAGGCGAGGAGTGTATGTTAGGACAGAAGAGTGTGGCGTTCCATCCTCTCTGCCTACCTCTGCGGGGAAACGGCGTGATGGTAGTAGTAGTAGTAGTAGTAGTAGTAGGGTAAGGGCGTTTCTCCACTACCAGGAATTCCGTGTAATTTTACCGTCCGGCAAGTCATTTAGCGTTTTAAAAAGACGATTGGCTTGGATTGGAATGTGGTTTTGTCCATATTTTTTCAGATTGGTGCTCTTGATCAGTGCGTGAACACGTTGCGCGTAAATTTGATCACGCTAAACTGTCGTAGTCGCTTTCATTTTTCAAAACCGGACTGCCGGATGGTCAAATTCCAAAAAAGTGTCATGTCAACAAATTGTGTAAAGGACCCCTCCTCATCTCCGACATAAGAAAGCTTGATGATCCATTCTGATTGGCCAAGACATATACCAATTAAAATTTGTGATGTGTTAAAAGTGATGCATTTGTGACAGAGCTATCATCTCTTGTGAAGTTGATCTCCACGGTATTCCCTTTTCCAGATATCAACATCTCTCCTGGAAGGGGGTCCTCGTAACCACACGCTCATGCTGGCCGACACGGAGTCGGAGAAGACCAAGTGGGTGGTGGCCCTGAGCGAACTGCACCGGATTCTCAAGAGAAACAACCTGCCCAACACTGCTGTAAGTCATGCTGCCAGTAGATGCGATAGATTATTCAAAATAGACACATGTATAAGACCACTAATTGAGTATGATTTTATTTGTTTGCCTCCGTAGTGTGATGGTAAACACGCTCGGCTACTGTACTGGAGGTCCCCGGTTCGATTTCCAGGGGGGAGGGTCAAATAAAATACAAGTGATTTTTTTTTCACTGTAATATTTATTCAATATTACCCTGAAGCGGAGGGCTGATCACCTTTTCTTCATGATCAAGATAATACTGCGTTTATATGATGCAGTGCCCTATGCACCATCTGGTGCAGATGAGGGTTAGAAGAAGAAGAAAAGCAGAGCAAATGTTGCATAAAAATATCAAAGCAATTAATGGTATAATAATATTTGCAATTAATAAGAAATAAGCCATATAAAATGTATACCCACGCACGGGTCATGCCTTTGTTGGATCTTAATAATAAATAATAAATTTGGATAACTTATATAGCGCCATTTTCGTAAAATAATACCTCAAGGGGGCTTAATCTTCTTTTGTACTATGTATTTTTTATTTTTTATGTATGTTTTTTTTTGTACTTGTATTTATTTAAATTATATTGTTCGATGCAAAAGAATTTAAAATAAAGAAAGAAAAAAAAGTACATTAGACAAGAAAAAGTATCCGTACCGTTCTGTATTTAATGGCGCGTTGGTCCGGCAGGTGTTCCGCGTGCGGACGATCGTGGAGGGCGCGGCGGGCGGCGTGCGCGGCGCTGTGGCGGCATGCACCGTGGACGCGGACCGGCTGGCCCTCGGCGGGGAGGAGGGCCTGTCCTGCGTGGACCTGGAGTGCGGGGAGATCACGCGCTGCCCGGCGCCCGACTCCAAGCGCATCCACCGCATGGAGTTCATGGAGGAGGAGCAGCTGCTCGGTGAGCGCCCAATCATGCACAACCAAACACAGCGGGACTTTTATAATCCAAACATCGAGTCAATTTTCGATTATTGGCACAGGAATATGCACTTGGTCAGCCCATTCTAGACTTGAGTGGGCGTTTGGATTACAGAGGTGTTCGGATTACAGAGGTCTTGCTGTATTTGTAGTCGTACAGGAGAAAGTGACCAACTGACAAAATGTAAAATGTTCAGGAGGGCCATTTAAGTCACTTTTGCTTGGCAAGAAAATAAACATCAATGCAGTTAGTCATTTTTAACAAGTCAAAATATTATACTTCCAAGTTTAAAATCGCTCTGGGATTTTTTCAGGGCAGTATTAAGCTAGTAAGATGTCAAATAGTTAATAATCATGTTTTTGTAAAAACTGCACTTGGTCACTTCTCCTGTATGACTACGATATTATACTTCCAAGTTTAAAATCCTTTGGGATATTTTTCAAGGCAATATTATAAGCTAGTTAGATATCAAATAGTTAATGATCACATTTTTGTAAAAAATGCACTTTGGCACTTTCTCCTCTTTGACTACGATTTGAATTATTTTTCTCCGATGTTATTCCTAATGTGCGTTTGGTTGCTTCCTCAGTGGTGCTGTCGGGCAAGCATCGTCAGGTCCGGCTGGTGCCCATCCGCGCGCTGGAGAGCCCCGAGGTGGAGTGGATCAAGGTGCCGGAGACCAAGGGCTGCGTCACGCTGGCCACGGGCGCCGTCTCGCCGGGCGTCTACTGCCTCGTGGTGGCGCTCAAGAGACAGGTCGGCCAACCCTCACTCTTATCATTCCTCTTCTTCTTATTGTTGGCTTTGCGGCCTGTTTTTAAGAGGGGTTAGCCTCCTGCGATATCGATTCCCAGCTATTGACCGATCTCTTTGGTGTACAGTGCCATGTGGGGGAGTCTGGATGGTTCCATTCTCCTCACATGCGTACATCATTGTATCCTTCGTTGCCTTCCCCACCTAACGACATCTTCCATCTCGCATATTTCCCTGATCCTGGCATTTCTTATTCTATCTCCAAGTCTTATCAATAATTTATTTAATCTCTTTAATGTACAGTAAGTCCTTTACTTACGCGATTTCGATTTGCGTGGATTCGTGCTCACACGATTTTAAAAATTTAAAAATTGTTAAATACAGTAAGGTCTCTACTTACGTGATTAATTTGTTCCAAAGGTTTTCGTGTAAGTCGAAAAATTATACAAGACAAAATTTTTATTTTTTTATTTTTCCATATATGATTACATGAAATTACATGAATTACATGAATTACGTGAAGTTATAGTAACTTTAAACATAAAGAGTAAATCCACTCACGAGTAGGCATAGGCTATGAAACTTAAGTTGAAGCCTAAGTCACGATAAACGATGTTGCATAAGCCGTACCTAGATTTCAGAGTCACTTGGACGTTACGTAATTCAAAAATTCAAATACTTGACTAACCTCTCTGGGCACTTGCAGAACGGCTCGCAGATCATCGTGTACGAGATCACCCGGACGCGCGCGCGGCACAAGCGGCTGCGGGAGCTGGTGCTGCCCTGCGCCGCGCTCACGCTGCAGGTGCAGGAGGGCTCCCTCGTCGTGGGCTACCAGGGCGGCTTCAGCCGCTACTCGCTCACCGGCGAGCACGTGCCCGTCTGTGAGTTGACCCTCCTCTGCTGCCTAGCCTACTCTTGTCATTGTCAACCCCGCCCCTAATTATACTCTGGCAGTCTGCCGCCCGACCCTCAGTATACTAATCACAAGTAGCCGCAACACCCAATTCCCATCTGTACAATGTTTGCAGGCGTCTCTCGCGCTCTACCTAAAGTAAGCAAATGGAACGCTCGCAAGCGTCTACCGCTCTCTACCAACAGTATGGAAAAGGACCCTAATTATACTCTGGCAGTCTGCCGCCCGACCCTCAGTATACTAATCACAAGTAGCCGCAACACCCAATTCCCATCTGTACAATGTTTGCAGGCGTCTCTCGCGCTCTACCTAAAGTAAGCAAATGGAACGCTCGCAAGCGTCTACCGCTCTCTACCAACAGTATGGAAAAGGACCCTAATTATACTCTGGCAGTCTGCCGCCCGACCCTCAGTATACTAATCACAAGTAGCCGCAACACCCAATTCCCATCTATACAATGTTTGCAGGCGCTTTTAAGCTTAAAAGAGCCTTTTACATACTGATAGAAAGCGGGAGACGTTTATCAGCGTTCTATTAGCTTACTTGCTGGTAGAGTGCAAGAGAAGCCAAAAAATATTGTCTTCTTCTTTTTATTGTAGGCCTTGCGGCCTGTTTTTAAGAGGGATTAGCCTCCTGCGATGTCGATTCCCAGCTATCGGCCCATCTCTCTGGTGGTCTGCCCGGGAGTCCAGTGCAGTGCAATGTGGGGGAGTCTGGATGGTTCCATTCTCCTCACATGCGCATACCATTGTCTCCTTCGTTGCCTTCCCCACCTAACGACATCTTCCATCTCGCATATTTCCCTGATGCTGGCATTTCTTATTCTATCTCGAAGACTCTTGCCTGATATGCTTCTTAGAGTCTTCATTTTTGACACTCCAAGCGCGTTTTTTGTGGCAGAGTCAGATATTGTACAGATTGGAATTGGGTTTGCGACTACTTGTGATTAGGTTAGTTATAAACTGTGAAAATCTAAGAAGAAGGTTTTTCCTTCAATACTGGGCACGAGAAGGCTGAATTAAAAGTAGTTGTGATACTATACTAATTATTAATACTAATTAGAATCGGGGCTCATGAAAAACAGCCTGACAACAATGTGTTAATATCTTGTATTTGAAATAAAATAACCTGTTTTTATTGCAAATAAAATCTTCACTAACCCCTTGTGTGATTTGCCCGAATACAATTCGGGTAGGTATTTCGCTGACACAGTGATTTGCCCGAATCCAGCTCGTGTCATTCCCCCACCAGTCTAGATATATCCATTCTTCCTTTTTTTTATTCTTTCCTATTATTGTTCCTAATATCGATTCCCAGAGGGGTGTCTAATAAATATAAGTGATTTTTACACTCTAATATTTATTCAATATTACCCTGGACTGGTACCTGAAGCGGAGGGCTAATCACCTTTCCTTTGTGTGTTAACGATCAAGATGACACTGCGTTTGTATGATGCAGTGCCCTATGCACCGTTGGGGTGCAGATAAGGGTTCGAATGATGAAAATGAAATATTGTTTATTTATGTTTTATACTGATTTATTATATTTCAAATTTGATAAAAAAAATATAATAGTGAAAAAAAAGGGAGATTTTTTTTTGACCCAATTTTTTCCAGTAGGTTGACCACAGTTTTAACTAAATCCTTTGGGGTAAATAAAAAGATGTGTGAAGAAAGTGATGTTCCCATGTCTCATGTATGTCTCTCTCTGCCTGTCAGCGCTTGTGCATCCGGACAACCAGGTGCAGGTGTTCCTGGGCTACTCGGGCGCGGTGCCGCTGCGCGCCGTGCCGCTGGCGCGCGGGGAGTGCCTGCTGGCCTTCCACACGCTGGCCGTGTACGCCACGCGGCGCGGCCTCAAGGCGCGCGACCGCGAGCTCATGTACCCCGCCGTGCCCACGCACCACGGTACGTACGCTCCGCCCTTTACGTATTCGTATTTTGACTCCACACTGGGAGAATTTCTGCGTATTTTTATTTACAAACAAAATACTAATTTAAAAAAATCATAGTTTAAATGTGTTTAGCTTTATCACTTTAGACGTTATAACCGCAATTCTAGATTAGGTTCAGAAAGAAGGGTGGATACTTGGGTGGAGAGTTGGATTCTTGCCTGTGGTTCTCCTGAATTGAGGAAAACATGCAAAGGACATCCACAAGTCCTATTATATATCGCTCACACCTTTCAAGAACGTCATAAATCAAAAATTGTCAATTTTCAGTTGTGCATGTTTTCGGAATGCCCAGGAAATGTACTTTATCCCAGCAAAAGACGCATATTTTTAACTTAATATTTACCCGCTACAGGGCAGAAAGTGTTGTTTTTGAATTTTGAAGAAAAGGTATTGTTTAATTTTTTTTTAAATATACTAAATATTTTTCAAATGGAGAAAATACCGTCAGGTTTTACTTAAAAAGATCTGTTGCACAGTAAAAAAGTTCAATAAGTGGCTTGATATTTATTTTTAAACTTTAAAAACGTACTCCTGGAAAATCAAGTTTTTTGATTTATGATTTATGCTCTTGAAAGGAGTGAGCGATATATTCAATGTATACACTTATGATCTCATACCAATAACAAAGAATCATTGTGAGGTAGTACAGTTCACGGACGATTTTTATTCAAGACCTTGCAGGTAAGGTAAATGAAATTAGGAAATTTTTCTAAATAACACCCGTGGTGTTGGAAAGATGACCGATACAGTGTTCCTTGCAGCGTACAACGACGGGCACCTGCTGGTGTTCTCCGCGACGCACGTGGACGTGTTCGACTGCCAGGCCGGCGAGTGGGTGCAGACCCTTAATCTGCGTGGGGCGCGCCCGCTCAACTCCTCCGGCTCCCTCTGCCTCTGCACCCTGGACGACCAGCCGCACCTCGTCTATGTATCCAGCAACAGGAGAGGTGAGCCGCCTAACCTAACCTAACCTAACTTTTTTTTTTTTTGCGACGGGGGAAAAAATCTTCAAAAAGACACCACAGGGGGCTAACGGCGCCAAGCTCCCTGAGGTAATGTGGGATTTCTACCCACTAAAAAGAACCCCTCCTCTCCGTCAGCTGCCTCCCCGGAATCCGCCTTCATGCATTACTTCAGGGAGGCAGCTCTGTTCCTAGACCTCTAGGGTCTCTGCCACCAGTAATCTTCGCCGGGATCTTTCCTCTGCTTCCTTTGTCCTCATAACGCATGTTGCGTACTTTACCCAGGCTGACCATGCGTCCTCGTGTCCAGCATGGAGGGGACCATGGTGCTTGGCGACAGCTGCGTGCCTCCAAGTTCATCCTTTAAGGAGGTCCGCGCTTCATTCCATGCTGGGCAGCCGAAGGTCGTGTGGGCAGCGTCATCATCGCTGCCTCCAAAGTGACGGCACTAGTTAGAGATCTGACCTAACCTTACCTAACCTAACCTAGCCTAACATCCCCATTTGTGCAGTTCAATCAAATTGTTATTGTTGTTATGAATATGGAAAAAGAGAAGGTTAGGTTAGTTTTTAGGATGCAGTTGTACATGTTTGTCAATAGAGAATTTTATAGCGAAAATTTGAAGCAGACCTTTTTTATGTACTGCAATTTTTTAAGTAAAATGCATTGCTGATGATTCACCCACTGACATTTCTCAAAAATATCTTCTACTTCTTCTTCATGAGCCCTCTGACCTCTCAAAATGTTGTAAATCCTGTTTTATCCAGCGGAGGAGCTGAACGTGCAGATGCCGGGTACCGTGCGGGACGGAGCGGAGAGCGCCCGCGGCGGCAGACCGAGAAGACGCTTTTCCATCCGTGACCAGTCATCTACTGCTTCTAGCGCCCATCACCGCTTGTGAGTACTGTATATCTTATTATTATTATTATTATGTTTTTTTTTTTAAATTCAATATGGTAACAAGGGTTTTTTTTATAAAAAATTTATTAATTTTCTAAACATTTCTACTCTTTTTTTTTAAACATAAATTTGTTAAATACATATCGCTCACTCCTTTCAAGAACGTCATAAATCGATATTTTCAGTTGTGCATGTTTTCGGAATGCCCAGAAAATGTACTATATCCCAGGAAAAGAGGCATATTTTTAACTTAATATTTACCCGCTACAGGGCAGAAAGTGCTGTTTTTGCATTTTGAAGAAAAATTATTGTTTAATTATTTTTTTAAAAATTCTAATATTTTTCAAATGGAGAAAAAACCTTCAGGTTTTCCCTAAAAAGATCTGTTGCACATTAAAAAGTTAAATAAGTGGCTTGATATTTATTTTTATGCATTTTATTATATTTTTAAACTTTAAAAACGATCTCCTGAAAAATTAAGTTTTTTGATATATGACATTGTTGAAAGGAGTGAGCGATATATGCTTTTATTGAACACAGTTGAAGTTGAAATGTAACAATTTTGTAATGTTAGCTCTAATAAATATCTGAAAACGAGAAAAAAATACATTGCAAGTAGCCGCCATAACTAGCGTAAAGACATGACTTACGCGTAAGACGATCTACGCACTACTGGCGCACATGCAACGATATGCACGTATACACAAAACACGACACGCGCGCGCACACACTGAGAAACGTTTGTGTTTTGGTGATTTTATCCCTGATTTTTCCACAAATTATTTATTTCCATTGCTACAAATGAATAACTTTATATTATAATACTTTTATGTAGTACATAATTACACTGCGGAGGAATATAAAAAATTCTGAGCCTACGGATATTTCTCATTTTTAAGTCGAGTTGTAGTAAATACATATCACTGGGAGGGAAAGGTTAATAAGGTGAATAAACAAATGCAGATTTTTATGCATATTTTTAATTATCGTAATCGCCGCCGAATCGGACATCGATGTCCATCGGGCCTATGATGTCTTTGTCCAGTTCGTAATTATCGGCTTGAATGTCCTGCAGTCCGGCCTTCACCAATTCCAGGGCGCTCTTCACGTGCGACAGCTCTTCGCCGATGTCCAGCTCCTTCTCCCCCTTCTCCAGGTCCTCCAGCTTGACGCAAGTGTACTTGTGGTACAAGTATTCCGGAACATCGTTCGGCGGGGTCTTCTCGGTGAAAACGGAAGCCGGCCGCTCTTGGTTCAGCAGCGCGGTGTTGATTATCCCGTTCAGCTTGTTGTACGAGTCTTCCAGCTTGATCTTCTGGTTCTCCAGATGGTTCTTGGCTTTTCTCTGCTCCTTCGTGAGGAATTCGACGGCCCGCTTCGCCTTCCTGAAGTTCGCGTTGAACGTCTTCAGCCTCTGGCATTCGGAGCTGTCGGAAGCGGGCTGCGGTCGCGCGCCGGTCTTCACCCCTGCGGGGGCCCTGCGCTGGCTCTCGTCGCCGTTTCGCGGCTGTTTCGCGTCGTTATCGCATCGGAGATGACTGAACATCGCCGCGAAGTCATCGTGGGCCTGTTGGATGAAATTTATCGCGTCATTTTTCGCATTTTCGTTCAACCTCTGCCATTTCTTGTCTTCTTGGGAGCACGGATCGGCGGCAAAGTGCTCCATCATGTAGACTGCTCCGTTTCCATTAGATTCCCCCACGATGACTACATTACCGCTGGCGGCGTCTGTGTCTATAGAAGTCAACAAAATCTCGGAAAATAGTTTGATTTGGGTCGCATCGACGCTATCTCGTCCTTTCGGGACCTTATTAGCAGCGAACCAGTATAAGTTCCCTTTAAAATCACTTCGAAATTGACTATCGAAGCTCAAAATAAACAAAAGTTGATTCGGCAAAAGCGCAAACTGAAAATCGTCACTGTAATTATTCGTTTTAATCCTGATATCTTTATTACTTTTCGTTATATACAAATTGCTTTGATTTTTAAATATTCTTGTGGTATCACCTATTATTGGCGTGTTCAAAATGGGTGCGTTTATCCCGCCGATGATTACGTCGTCTTTGGACGCATTCGCCACGGTGAAAGTCTTGCCGTTGAGGCTGTAGTAGGCGGATCCGTTCAGGTACCTGACCCAGTCGGGGGTCACTCCCCGGAATTGGCGGAGCGTCCTTATCTTATAGAAGGAATTTCCGAATTTTTCGGAAATGCACCGGCCTTCTTGCGCCAGCGAGACCCGCGTGAGTGCGCCCAATAGTGCGCACAGCACATACAACCTGAAAAATAACATAATAAAATATTAAAAATATTTATAATATAAGTTTAATTTAAACTTAAATTAAAAATAGATTGATTTTACCTCAAAGTGACTTCAAAATCAATTAATGAAATTAATAAAAATATGTTGAGATGTCAAAAAATAACTTCTAATTGGAGATAATCCAGATTTGTGAACATGTATTTGGACACACTCAAAATGTTGTAAATAAATCAACTGGTCAAATTATAAGCTAAAATAAAAAAAAATCAATGTTATTCTTTAGCGTTTCTCATGTATTTGATTTTAATCCAGGATTCGGACTTCACATACAAATGGAAGAGTTTCTGCTCAACAAAAAGCTTCTTTCATCTCACCAACAGATGTCTGTAGTGAAATTCTAGTGATTCAAGCACTATGTTTCGAATTTGAACAATATATACAGAAGTTCCAAGAATTTGAGTAGAGTGGTTGTCAATCGTGGGTAGAATTGCTTAGAATGTTACGCGTGTGTAAAGTGATCACTTAAAACCAGCCTATGATGGTCGTGAGTCCTGTAAATCCGTTGTGAGTCTGAACCCTTGTTTCGTAGGGCAAATATTTTGAATGTAAGACAGATTTTCATTAAGTCAATTTTAGAGGACTTGCACAAAAACAAAGAGCCATACGTCATTAACCACACTAAAAGCACAAGATCAAAAACTGAAGGCAAAATAAATATTCCTCGTGTGAGATCTTCGTTTGCCCAAAGACATTCAAATTTTATAGGCCCTCGAATTTATAATATGCTCCCACAAGAAATATTGTGTTCAGTTGGAAATAAATTCAAAATGCACACAAAAGAATGGCTCCTAAAAATTGGAAGATCCCAGCTGGAGCAGCAAATAAAAGTTTGTGTGTGATTAATCTATGTGTCAGTGTTTTATAATTATATAATCCTATTTTCTAATTTTATAATATTACTCCTTTAGATTTTACTTTTCTTTTAGTTCAACTCTCTATTTGCTTTCATTTTATAATTATTTCATATTATTTCAGTCTTACCACTTTTATATTATCATTAAAAATATATAAAGCTGTATTATAAAAAGAATAAGCATACCCTGCCTACCTCAGAACAGGTATCTCCAAATACCTAGTGAGGATAGACAGTGTCCAATAAAAATAAAAAATAAAAATATATGTATATATATATATAAATATGTATAACTTAAGTACAAAATTATTAAGTACAAATGACTCTATATTCTTCTTCATCTGTGTTGAGATGTCAAAAAATAATAAAAAATATTCATATTGTGTTTTAAATACCTACTTCATGCTTGTTTTGTAAATGAGTGTATCCTGTATAGCGCGGCCGGGGAGCGTGATTTGTACCGTCCAACCGAATGTGTTAAAGCGACTGAGATAAAAATCTGGTTTCCTTCTTCATTGGTACTCACTTGCAAAACATGTATTGACACTTTGGGACCCGGCCAAAAAAATGTATAGTTAATATATAAAAATCTTAAATATAATTAATAATTAAAATCAGATAAATTAAAATATATTTAAAAAAAAAGAATATGTAACTCGAAAGGCCTCTAGTTTAATAGGCTTGTCTGCAGGTAGGATATTAAGGATAGGGATGGTAAATGTGAAAAATACATCGCAAACACCCAGACCAATGGAAAATAAATCTTTCTTGAATTTATTTTGCACTTGGCGGGAATCGAACCCGCGACGCCAGTTTTGCAGTCGAGCGTCTACCCAACTACGCCACGGCGCCTGTCATTTCATTTTTATTATTTCATTAGCTAAAATACAGATTCGTAACACATTCTTGCCGGGTGGTTTTTTCATAAACCCTGACTCTGATTAGTATACTAATTAGGGTTGGGGTTGATGAAAAAATACTAATCATAAGTAACTGCAAACCCAATTCCGAACTGTACAACGTTTTTTGGTGTCCATCGCTCTTTACCAAAAGTATGTAAAAGACGCTTTTAAGCGTTTCCCGGAAATAATGTGTTACATAATATAAAAATGAATACTTTAATTGAAAGGTGTGTTGAGATGGTTTGGACATGTAGAACGAATGAGTGAGGAAAGAACGGTAAAACAAATTTATGAGGCGAATGTAATTGTAAAAAGGAGCAGAGGAAAAAAGACCGAGAAAAACTTGGCACGATCAGGTATGCCAAATACTTGATAGCGGTCAGGTTAGGAGTCGTAATAATCGGCGGGTATGTATGAGGAGATGCATGAAGAATGTTTGCAAAGACAGTGGTGTGGCGTTCTATTATCTCTGCCTACCCCTGTTTTTTAATTGATCGTTAATTGACGGTTTTGTATAGAAAAATCTATCTTTGCTATTTTATTGCATATTGAAATTGCATGGCTAGGAATGAAAATTGAGTAGCAAAAAAATTACTTATTGATGTCTCAACATAATAGATGAAGAGAATATAGAAGTCTGGGCATTCACAGGGGTTATTTTACGTTATTTTACGTTAGGTTATTTCACCTGTCATTTTACGTTTTTATTTATTTATTTGTAAACATTTATTTAAATCACAATTTTTACATATTTCGAACATTTATTTTATTTTTTTGCAGAGACTCTCCAAGCCACCTAGTGTGTCTTGTCGGTGGAGTTATTTTTCAATACATTTTTATTGTTTTTAACTATTTTTACCTAATATACTCACAAAAAAGAGAGAAAAATTAAGAATATAAACATTTTACAATTTTCATAAAATTAACTCTTGATCATTTACCCATTCCTTTATTTTGCCTTGGTTCCATATTTTATTTTGACCTCTAACATCCGTCTAACGTACATTTAAAAAAAAAACATTTTAAAAAAATGTTTCAGAAAAAACTATTTAAATCCCTGCCTTAGGAGGTTACATATTAATAACCTTAAAGATCGTAGATGTAATATATAAATATTTATGTTGGTACAGTGCGTTTCAAAACTCATAACTATATTATAAACAGCTTAATTGCTTTGATATTTTTTATTTTGGTGCAGCATTTTCTCTGAATTTTTTCTTCCACTTCCTTATCCGCATCTAATGGTGTCTAAACCCAGATTTGTGAAGTCCTTGTTCACAAATCTGGGTTTCTCCACACAGGAGTTATTTTTACCCTTTGACAGTTCAACATAGATGAAGAAGAATTCAATTCAATTTATTTATAATTAACATACACATTACAAACTTAAAATTTAAAGCAAATACATCAAAATCGAAAATATGCAAGAATACTTTTGCTAAAGGTGTAGAAGAATCCCGCTTTGGAAAACTCCTTCAGACACATGGAACAGATCAATCCATCTGATATCCAATGAGATATTGTTCAACATAGCGGTAGCTCTTCCTACAGGCATAACCATCGGCAGGTTGGTCCTGTGTATAGGAATATGAAACAACTTATGCCGACGCTGTCTTAGCTAACTATCAAGAACATACAGACCAATGTTCCGGATAATTTCAGGATTATCGATCATACCGCGCAACAATCGATAAAAATGCGTAGTCAAATACACATTCCTTCTAGTCTCTAAATGTAGCCAAGCATACCCTGGATAAACTGGGTCGGGTAGAGCCAAGGATAATAGCCGTACTCTCTCATGTAGAGATACCTCAGAAACTTCTTAGAATACGGGAGTCTGAGCGTTTAAGCCTGACTATCTTGAGTGGAGAAACCCAGATTTGTGACAAGGATTCGGATGCACACAAAATGTTGTGAATATTACTTACATCCAATTTGAATAAAAGGGAGATAATAAATAACATTGTGGTGGCCGACCAGTTAGACAAGCACCAAAGACAAGCACAACACTGACTGCGACAAGATAACAATCGCAGAGCATAGACAAGTATCGCGAACGAGCGTGACGTCACTACGCGGAGGACGCAACCGACCCTTCAACCCTTTCAATGCTGTAGGAACATATCGACGTGCCCTACGTAAAGTGCTCTAACTACATTTTTTTCTACTACTACTACTACTACTACCACCATCACGCCGTTTCCCCGCAGGGGTAGGCAGAGAGGATGGAACGCCACACTCTTCTGTCCTGACATACACTCCTCGCCTCCTTCACATCCATACATCTAGTCATACATGCCCTCCGATTACGCAGACTTTTGACACCGCCAGATTTTAGGTTCTGATTGATCTGATCGTGCCAAGTCTTTTTCTGTCGTGCCAAGTCCACGTTCTGTTTTCCCTCTCACATTCGCCACATATATTTTCTTAGTCATTCTCTCGCTATCCATTCGCTCCACGTGTCCATACCACCGTAAAGAACTCTTCCTAATCTTTTCAATTATTCCTCTTTCAGCCTTACATTCCTTTCTTATTTTGAGATATTTGGTGTATGTTATCAACTGACCGCTATCTACAAATATAAACAAACAAAAATATATATAAAATAAATTACGCCTAGTTTTCAAGCGTATAAGACGCTAACTACTTAATTTTGACAAAACATAAAGTTTTAAAACGATTTAATACATTATTTTATCGTGTTTTTGAATGCATACTACTAGTTTACAATTTCGGTCCACCCTGTATATACATCAACGACATGTTGTTCAACACTTCTAATAACAAGTTTGGAGTTAACTTGTTTGTAGTCAGTTAGTTGCCCATCAATAATTATTTATTTGAATTTGATTGTTTATATGTCCAGTCGGAGAAAACAGGTTTTAGTGGACCCCATATACCAAAATACTGACAGCGCACTTCTGGGTTACTGTGCCATCTGGCCAGTCCCATTATGTCAAATTCTTGTCAACATTTCAGCCACCATTCAATGCTATATGATGATAAAAATCAATCAAATGCCATGTATCCAAAACGATATTTGTAATATAATTATCTTTTTTTAATGAATGAAATTCGTTTGAAAATACCATAACTAGGCAAAACAATCGTCAGAATATTAATGTTCATGTGTTTTTAAACAATAAAATCCAAATTAGTAGACTCATAAAATCTGTGTTTGATTTAACAATTAATACATAAATTAAAATGGAGTTCTACAAATTAAACGCCAAATCAATAAAAAAAATTACTGGTTGGTTTTTAATTTTACATAATTAACATACATAATTCCGGACAACAAAGTTAACTTACTCATTATTTCTATTTCATCACACCATATTACCACTATATAATGAGCCTCCATGGTTTATTATAGTTGATGATTTAAACTCCAACCATCTCACCTCTATTTATTTTTTATTAAAAAAAGCCAAAAAAATGCCATTTATCTCACATGTACAAAATACATATCGCTCACTCCTTTCAAAAATGTCATAAATCAAAAATTGTCAATTTTCAGTTGTGCATGTTTTCGGAATTCCCAGAAAATGTACTATATCCCAGCAAAAGAGGCATATTTTTAACTTAATATTTACCCGCTACAGGGCAGAAAGTGTTGTTTTTGCATTTTGAAGAAAAGGTATTGTTCAATTATTTTTTTCAATGTACCAAAAATTTTTAAATGGAGAAAAAACATTCAGGTTTGGCCTAAAAAGATCTGTTGCATAGTAAAAAGTTTAATAAGTGGCTTGATATTTATTTTTAATACATTGTAAAAGATGATTTTTTAGCTTTCGTTTTTTTAAAACAAAAAACATAATTTTACTATCCACATTATTTAATGTTTGAAGATTATTTCATTTAAATGTTGACCGCGGCTGCGCCTCAAATGGTCCATCCGCTTAGTCCAATTTTGGCATACACCTTAACTTAATATTTACCCGCTACAGGGCAGAAAGTGTTGTTTTTGCATTTTGAAGAAAAGGTATTGTTCAATTATTTTTTTAAATATACTAAATATTTTTCAAATAGAGAAGAAACATTCAGGTTTTACCTAAAAAGTTCAATAATTGGCTTGGTATTTATTTTTAATACATTTGAATACATTTTGAAACTATCTGAAAAATCAAGTTTTTTTATATGTGACGTTGTTGAAAGGAGTGAGCGTTTGAGGCTTAGTTACTTTTTTGGGGTTCACCCAGTTTTTCTATATATGGTATTATTCTATACTACAATTTAACTTATAAAAAATATGGCTATAATTAATACATTGACCGTTTATAATTTTTTTTAAATGTCAAAGGGCAAATTTTATCTTTAGTATTATCTTCTCTTACGTATTCTCTTATGATTTATATTGGGAAAAACCAATTTGAGTTGTTGCGATTCAAAAAGGCCAAAAAACTAAGTTTGATAGCTTATTCTTTTTCTTCTTCTTCTTCTTGGTGTAGGCCTTGTGGCCTGTTTTTAGGAGGGATTAGCCTCCTGCGATGTCAATCCATCTCTTTGGCGGTCTACCCGGGAGTTAGCAGTACAGTGCAATGTGGGGGAGTCTGGATGGTTCCATTCTCCTCACATGCGCATACCATTGTCTTCCCCACCTAACTATGCCTTGGATCTCGTATATTTCTCTTATCCTGGTGTTCCTGATTCTATCTCGTAGACTCTTGCCATATGTGGAGGTCCTCACCAAAACGTTACATTTCCATTATAAATGTTTTCAAGTAATCAGGAATTCTAGCTTGTGTAACATTGTTATGTTTTGGTGCGATTTAATGATTTCATATTGGTTTAACACAGGATTGATCACATTTTGTCGCAACCTTATTAAAATTTTGATAGTATACAGTAAACAGAACAGATTTGCATTTAAATAATTTTTTGTGCAATATTGGAAATGTAACATTTCGGAAATGTAACATTTTAGACATTTTGTAGAACAAACTTGAAAATTTGACAGATACACCTCTTTGCCTTTACACTACCGATATATGCTACTAAGAATCTTTATTTCTGACACTCTTTGGCGTTTTTTGTTACTGAATGGCTAATTCAAGACTATTCAATAATCAATATTTTTTTTGCAGGTCGGAGCGCCGATCCAAGCTGATCTCCGGACCCTCGAACTTCAACCACATCTCCCACATGGGACCAGGCGAAGGCATCCAGATGCAGAGACTCCTAGAGCTCCCGGCAGCGCTGGAGGCTTCCGGAAGGAGCAGGAACCAGCGTCCTGCTTCGCACCAGGTAAGGAGGAAGTCGTCTAATCCGCAGTACCCTGAGCACCGCCTAAGTAAAAGGGTTGATATTTTGTATATTAACACGTTAAACGCCAATACTAAGATTTGTCAATTTTGAAATTGATAAAAAAAACTTTGGTTATTTATGTATTTTAATAATATGTGGAGGTCCTCACCAAAAAGTTACATTTCCAATGTTGCACAATAAAATCCTTTAAATGCACATCTGTTCTGTTTACTGTATTCTATTGAAATCTTAATTAAAGTTGCGACAAAACGTGACCAATCCTGCGTTAAACTAATATGAAATCATAAAATCGTACCAAAACATAAAAATTTTACAAGCTACTAATTCCTGATTACTTATAAATCATTTATAATGGAAATGTAACGTTTTGGTGAGGACCTCCACATATGATGATGTATTTAGTTTATTTAATTGTTTGATTAGACTATGGTTTCCACAGTTAAAGTATTTTGAATAAAGCTCTTGATTGAGGTTACTGGTGCTCCCCATGATTCTGCGGTTTCCACTGAACCTAAGTGAATGCCCAGACTTCCATATTCTTCTTCATCTTTGATGAGATGTCAAAAAATAATATGAAAATAACTCCTGTAATTGGAGATAATCCAGATTTTGTGAACAAGTATTTGGACACACTCAAAATGTTGAACCTAAGTGAGTTGGGTATTTGCCGACAGAATTTAAATCGGCGAGTTACGCAATCAGAAAAAAAGAATCAATTATTTTAACAATCGGGCACTTTGTGGCGGGGTTGATGGGTTTTAACACAACTGCAGGAAGTAAGATAACACGTATAAGGGATGTGGTTAGATTCTGTGAGATGCAAATGACACCACCTGATAAATACCATAATATGTATATGTATAAACATATATAAATTCAACTATAAATTGTCCGCCTCCGTAATGGTCAGCACGCTCGGCTACCGTACTGGAGGTCCCGGGTTCGATTCCCAGGAGGGGTCCAATGATTATAAGTGATTTTTTCGCTCTTATATTTATTTATTCAATATTACCTTGGACTGGTACCGGAAGCGGAGGGCTGATCACCTTTCCTTCATGTGTTAACGATCAAGATAACACTGCGTTTATGTTGCAGTGCCCTATGCACCATTGGGGTATGGATAAGGGTTTGAATGAATGAATGAATGAATAAATAAATAAAACACTTGTTTTTTTATTTTTTTACTTGTTTAAGTATTATATTATTACTAGTTTCGGAAGATACACATGCTTCCATCTACGGGTTTAAATATAAAGTATAAACAATACATATAATAGGTAGGTTGTTACTTAAGTTTTGAGATAGACAAGTAAAAACAAATATTTATAATCGAAAATGGCTTTGATTTTCAAAATATGCAAATATCACTCGTAGTGCAAAACGTTCCGAGTATGTTAACCATTAAAAATGGCAATGTTTTGTGACGATGTCAGAATTCACACTGGTATTGCCATATCTCAAAATTTAAGTAGGAACCTACATACTCAACATTAGTGGTAGAAAAACCTTATCTTCTTGAAAGAGGTTTTAGTGTGGTGAATAACAAAGCAAGGAAATTGTTTCAAAATAAGTGAAAGAGGAGACCTGATTGTTTTTATTTTATTTTTTTCAAAACATATTACATATATACATATAATATGTAATATAATATGAGTAATTTATATTTCTCATTTTGGGACGTGGGATTAAGGTTAACAAGACTGGAACACAAATAATAAAGTAACATTTTTTTTTTTAAATAACTAAAACTAATACTAATACATGGCAAAATATAAAAACAACAAACAGGTATAATAAATAGGCATACGAAGCATATTTGAAAGAAGTAAATGAGAACAAACATTTAAATTGTAAACAACATTTTGAGTGTGTCCAAATACTTGTTCACAAAATCTGAATTATCTCCAATTACAGGAGTTATTTTCATATTATTTTTTGACATCTCATCAAAGATAAAGAAGAATATGTGTGTGATTATAATCCAGGATTCGGGCCTCACATACTTATATAAGAGTTTCTGCTTAGTAAAAAGCTTCTTTACATCTCACCAATAGATGTCTCTAGTGAAGTTCTAGTGATTCAAAATTTCAAAATTGGTTCATATATACAGAACTTCCAAGAATTTGAGTAGTGTTGTTGTCAATAATGGGTAGAATTGGTGAATGTTACACGTGTGTAAAGTCATCACTTAAACCAGCCTATGACGGTCGTCAGCCCCGTAAATGCCCAGTCTTCCATATTCTTCCATATCTTTGATGAGATGTCAAAAAATAATATAAATTGTAAACAGTTATCCAAACGGTATATTCAAACAGTAGATGGAAGTATCTGTAGCTTCCAAAAGAAGTCGTTAAAATACAATACTCAAGTGGTAAAAAACAAGTATTTTATTTATAATGCAATCATGTCTTACCACAGAGTGAATGCTGAAACAATAAATCATATATAACCATAATAATTGTGTATTTTTTGGGCAAAGACGTAGGTTAAGTTGCGTTGATGAATGATTAACGCGGTGAATGTTTTGTTTCCAGATATATTCCAACAGGGAAAAGCGGACGTCGCCTCTCACTGTATCTCACATCTCTCACCCTAACCAGCATCTGGCTTCCTATAACGGTAACAACTAAACTTAACAACAACTAATAATGAGAACACTAATCTCCCGGAAGATCACCACGCTTGGTATAGAGATATATAGAAAGTGAAACTCATAATTAACAATATGAGAATGACTCGAGCCTCTCCCCTTTGTCTATGCTCCCACTGATAAGAAATAAAAAATTAAAATTAAATAAATAAATAAAAATAAGAAGCAGCTACTACCCCCTCTTCAACCTTAAACGTCCCAAGGACCCAACTCTAAAATTTAGAATTACTTCACATACGGTGTTTGAAATGGTGCGGAATGCATCGAAACACAGTAGATTTTAAGAAATAGTAATATTTACTAAGTTCATTTATTGTTAACTATACACATTCACTCATTTTAAAGACATGATAACATTTTTAAGACATGATAAGATATGTAAACAAAATATGCTTTAAATCCTTTAGGCAAGGAGAATTTTCTAAGACAACTTATAAATGTAAAAAAAAAGCCGTGAAATATTTCCCCTATTCCTAAAAATAATAGTAAAAATTCCATGCCTCCAACCCCTCTGGGAATGCCTCTAACTGGTATGCAAAATCCAACTCTATATAAAGCACTGACCAAACATAGCTCCTGACTAACCATTGTTTGACAAAGTCACATATTAAATGATATTGTATTACATTTGCTTGGGGTGTTCAGGTTCCAAGAGAGTAGGCGTGGTGCGACCGAAGGAGCAGCCGCCCGCCACCCCCGACTGCCCCCCGCCCGCGGCCTCCCGGGACAACATGGACCGGTACGTGGACCACAGGTGCGTACCTCCGCTATACCCGAGATCAACGGGCGTCACCTCTCAAGTTTCACGGCAATAACAAGCAAAAGTAAATGAGATTCGGTATCTCGGAATTATGCTATACAGCAAGTTCACTTTTGAGGCTCATATCAATGTAAAAAAGCATATAAAATGTTTGGTTTCCTATTTCATACAGGGAAAGAATTTAATCATATACGCACCCTTAGAATTTTGTATTTTACATATGTTCCAAGTTAATTAGAATATGGACCTCCCGTTTGGAGCCCTTGATACAAAAAATACACTAATCAAATCGAATCTATACAATCAAAATTTATATCATATTGTAATTTTAGATGGATAGTTTTTTTTTTTTTGTATACATTTATTTAAAACACAAATTTTTACATATGTAGAACATTTTTTTTTTGCAGAGATCCACCAAGCCACCTTGTGTGTCTTGTCGGTGGAGTTCCAAGTAATGAATCTTTAAATTCACCCAAGCTCGTAACATGTAGGAACACTGCTGACCTTAATTTCCTGTATAAAATCATAAATAATCATGTAGATTGCCCAGAGCTTTAATCACTTATTAATTTATGTTCCGGTAGCATAGACCAGAAACAAAACAATCAAATTATTCTAAATCCCTGAGGGTGGTGACTGACCGGATCCATTTCCTCGTAACGTAACACGTTAAGATGCGAGCATTCAGGCAGTCAGTACAGCGAGCCGGGCGCTCCATCCATAGTTTCGGATGCTCGCTGATTCTCGCCGCGAGCAATGTTACGATGTTACGTTACGACGAAATGCTCCGGTCAGTCACCACCCAAAATGCATACCAAATGCTACTAAAATTAATTTTTTAATTGAACCTACGATATGTGCAATAAAATATTTAATCAAATAGACATGAAAAATGTTTCTTTTAAAACGTTTAAGAGAAATATTGTAGATGCCTATTTGACTATTTGACTAAGAAATATAAGTTATAATCTTATAACTTACATTTCTAAATCAAATAATAACCGCACTGCTCAAATTTTGTAACATATCTTGCATCTTCTTCTTCCTGGCTACATCCCAACTTATCGTCTTTGCAGACTACTGGGGTCAGCTCTCCTCGTCCTTAGGTTGTAGGTCCTTCTGTCATGGACAACATCACCTAGGCCATGTCTTCGAACCGTGTTTTCTATTTGCAGCATCCGTGATTTTTTTGTTATTAATTGTTTTGTTACACATATCTTGCATAGACCCTCTTCTTTTGAAGTTGTAATTTTGGTGTTGTAACTTTAGATCCATGGGCGGCGGGTCCCAGGGGAGTGGGTCTCTGCTCCTGGATCGCTCCATCACTCCCCTCAGCCTCGGCAGCATGAGCTCCCTACACGACGTCCTCAAGGTAAATCATCGCCCATGTGTTGCCATTGTAACCATTTAAAATTGTATCATTGCTATTGAAAAACCCTATACATGCACTGCCCTAGTGATGTTCATAATTTGCCGCAAGTCGACAGATGGAATTAGTGATAATTCTGTAGGTGCAATTACAAATGGGTTATATCCAGTAATTTTGACTGTTCGTATTTTATATTTTCCATGAAGAGTGAAAAATATTCAGGCTCCTATATTTGAAGAATTACAATATCAAGGAGGTACTTGAATCATTAGGGCATTAAGCGTATTAAAATCTGAATATTTTTTGTTGAATGATATCACTCTGTCATTGAGTAATAAAATGATACAACCACAGTTTAGAGTTTCAACAACACCAATGAGTCTTATTATTTAAAATATTCTTTGTAGTGGATACATTGTTTTTCTCTTTCATGCTTATATTAACACATTGTTGTCGGGCGGTTTTTTCATCAACCCCGACCTAATTTGTATATTAATTAGGATCATATACTAATCACAAGTAACCCCAGATCAGATTAAAATCAGATAAATTCAATTTAAAAAAAAAAATAACCCGAAAGGCCTCTACTTTAATAGGCCTGTCTGCAGGTAGGATAGTAAGGATAGGGAAGGTAAATGTGAAAAATACATCACAAAAACCCAGACCAATGGAAAATAAATCATTCTTGAATTTATTTTGCACTTGGCGGGAATCGAAACTGCGATGCCAGTTTCGCAGTCGAGCGTCTACCCAACTACGCCACGGCGTCTGTCATTTGATTTTTATTATAGCTATAATTAGCTAAAATACATGTTCCTTACACATTGTTGCTGGACGGTTTTTTCACAAACCCTGATTAGTATACTAGTTAGGGTCGGGGTTGATGAAAAAATACTAATCATAAGTAACCGCAAACCCAATTCCGAACTGTACAACGTTTGCGAGCGTCTCGCGCTATACCAAACGTAACAAATGAAACGCTTACAAGCTCCTCCTGCTCTCTACCATCGGTATGTAAAAGACAATTTCAAGTGTTTCTCGCAAACAATGTGTTAAATTGATTGTGAATTGCACTTTTTTCAGGTGGTAGACAGGTCGGTTGACTCGGGCGACAACAGCTCGGGGGCCCCGTCGCCCCCGCGCCGCCGCAGCCTCAGCGCGGAGCGGGAGCGCATGTCCCCCGGCTACGACTCCTAGAGCTCCACCACCAAACGCCACATCCACCGACCGCTCTCCAAAATTCATTCCAACGTACATCTACTACTAAAAGTCGATAAAACAGAGAGCGACAGAGAAAAACTAACATGGCGACGTTATGTCAGTTTTTCGAGGAAACTTAATAACTTAACATGCGTCTCCTTTGAAAGTCTGATCAAGTTAGGTTTGTATGTCGTTCTCATCAGTGAGACAATTTTTCAGATTGCTTTAAAACCGTTCGCATCCACGAGCGCGTTAACGCTCTCTCCAATTCCGTGCCCACCAGGCCGGCCATACAAAATAAGCCCTCTCATTTGAGCTTGTCGCAAGCCAATATCAAATCCAATTGCAATATTTTTTATTAGAATATAGAGAAACATCCATCAGGAAGATCAAGAAATACTAAAATATTACAATTTACCGATATTATCAATGTTACAGTCATCTTTCCAAAAGCTTTCACGTTTTTGTTGAAAAAATCACGGCCTGCTGGGTACGGCCATATTAATACCTTCCGGCTTGAAAGGGTTGAACACTTCTTCACTCGGTTTCTCAAAGTTGGTCTCTTCATGCGTCTTGTTCTTCTTACCAGTTTTTTACACCGAACGGTGCATAGGACACTGCATCGCAACGACACAGTGTTACATTGTTTGCCGATTGCATGAAGGCAAGGTGATCAGTCCTGCGCTTCATGTGTAACTCCAGGGTGATATTAAATAAATATTAGAGTGAAAAATCACTTATTTTGACCTCCCAAAATCCATTAAGAATACATCACCATTTTTTTTTAAATATTCACGCTGGGAATCGAACCCGGAACCTCCAGCGCAGTAGTTAAACACACTGACCATCACACTACGGAGGCAGACAAACTAAATATTTTGTGATATAAAAAAAAAACAATATAATATATACCGTGTTCCATTTGACAAAAGCAACCATCTGTTAAATTGCTTTGTTACCTTAAAATTCTGTCCTTGATTAGTTTCATAAGATTTTAAATTTATAAACCCAATATTCATGTAGAATCTGTCATGGCCTCCCAGCTCCGTAAAGAAAAACGTTTTTCTTCACTGTTTTAAACATGTATTTGCTAAGGCTGTTGATTTTTTCATTAGGGTGGTGACTGACTGGAGCCATTTTGTCGTAACGTAACATGCTACGATGCGAGCATTCAGGCAGTCGGTACAGCGAGCCGAGCGCTCCATCCATAGTTTTGGATGCTCGCTGATGCTCGCCGCGAGCGATATTACGACATTATGTTACGACGAAATGTGGAGGTCAGTCACCATCCTTAGATTAAAACACCTGCGTATATGAATGCAAGGTTGTGTCAAAATTAATCACTTAAGGAGATTTTACGTTTTGAACAAATGAACATTTACATATTTATCTAGCCGCTCTTGACAAATGGAATGAGGTATAAGTAATTTTTTTGCTTGTTATTTGGCGTTAACTTTGTAGAATAATAGGATGATGTATAAAAATATTGCACTTGTATAATACCACTTTTGTGTTTATTTTTGTAAACACGAGTTTTGAGAACTATAGATGTTCTCATCATCACCTGTCTCGAAACTAGTTGTATTTACATTAAAACACTCATAAGTGGTATTATACAAGTGTTTTACTTTTATATTTAAAAAGCTATTGGAACATAAGGGCAAAATAACGCGGTTATCTTTTTTTATTGTTAGTGAATTGTATTTCGACAATGCTAAAATAAAATAATACCAACCCCTTAAAATAAAAATAATAAAAATGTTTTTATACATTTTTTGCACTCGACATCACTGAAAACCAGTCCCTTAAAATTAATTAATAGTAAAAATGTTACTGTACATTTTTTGCACTCACCATCACTGAACAATATAATACAATTTGAGAAAGATATTTGTTATGAATCCATATACAATTTGTAATTATGTATTTGAAAATTTGAATTTAAAGTTTACGAAATAGACGTGAATAGAAATGAAATTAATGAAACATCAGTTTTCCAATATCAAACGATGATCTGTGTAAACACATTTAGTGCGTAAAATAAAATATTAAAGGTGATAATATCATTAATTATAGAGACTTGGAAGTGTTTTACGATGTCGTTTCAATCGGCGATATTTAAATTTACAGTGATATAAAATTAAAGCAATAAACATTTTTAAGGGTGGAGATTGAATGCATAACCTCAAAAAATATGACAGTTATATCCATAGAAATCATCACATTATAGAAAAGGTCTTCATAAAATCCTCTTATATAATTTTGTAAATTTTACCATAGACAATTCTTTGTATTATCATCCAAGTGAAGTTGCTGATGTAATACTTGGAGCTTGGTATACATATTCTTTTCCGGGGTTAGTAGTGTAACGGTTACTGCATAGGACTGTAAGGTCTTTTGATTTTTTCAAGCTTTGTCTGGATCAACCACACTAACCACTTTACTATGGAGGGAAGCATTCCAACTAATATTGACATACTTCACTTTGTTTTTATATCGCTGTATATTTAAAATCGTTGTTTGAGTGGTGCCATATTATAGGAACAGTTTTTTAAGCGTGTACATAGGTTTAACGAGGAGTCTAACAATATTTATTTTGTCAGTATTTTTACGAGTAAATAAACTTGTTATATCACCATACTGAAATACCTTACAAATCAGGCGCCACGATAAGAGGAAAACAAAAGAATTGACATACATTTTTTTTTCATAATAATCGTTAGATATTTTTGCCAAAAACAATCTTTTGTTTGATAAATTTCGTTGGCTAGTGACAAAGTGACTGAAAGGATACGTTGTGTGATCTACAAGTCCTTTTAACCCTTGTCCGGTCCCGATGGTGCATAGGGCACTGCGTTGCATAGTGATGCAGTTTTATCTTGATCGTTATATGAAACCGAGATCAATCTTGTGTACTTCCAAAACCAGTCCAGGGTGATCTATATTTAAAAAGTATTAGAGTGAGAAATTACTTTTTTTTTCTTAAGACCCTGGACCTCATTACGGTAGTGAATTGCATCAGCCACTTCATCATCCACACACACTCCTCTGTAGGGAAGTGTTCCTATAATACGGCAAATTTACTATCTGCCTATACCCCATAATTTTGTAAGAATTTGCAATTTGTATTATAACTATAGGTTTCTAGTGTGATAAGGGATACACTGTTTTACAAAGTATTTTAAATAATATTACCAATAATTTATAGAATTGTCTCATAAAATGTAAAACACAAATATATATATATATATATATATATATATATATATATATATATATATATATATATATATATATATATATATATATATATTAATTTATGCAATTTCTAGGCAATATTTCATTGCAATAAATTTAATTTAATTATTTATATTATGTATTTGACATATGTGCCACTTTTACCGGTAGAGATATACCGGATTTAAATTATTTCACATTCTGTTGATCGGGTCTCGGGGCAAAGAGGATAGAACGCCGACACCTTACGTTCTATACTGCTTGCGCCTTGCGAGACATTTAAAAAAAAATCAACTTTGTAGAAAATTACATTTGAATGCGTATTTTTTAAATAACATTTTCTCGAATATGGGAAGACAATAGACTACTAGTTAACTTTTTATACCGGTGACCACTTTCGACCAAATTTTTTGGAACATCTTTGTATATCTGCCTGTTTGGGTCTATTTTAATACAAATTTATTTATTATATCAGAAAATCATTTTATAAACATTAGTTTTATATAAATAATAATTGAATACAATACTGTTTTATTCCTAATCAATTTTACCCCATGTCAATTAATTTTTTTTGTAAATTACATTGACATTTGATTTCAAATAAAGTTTGTATATTGAATTTTTAAAATAGGTAGTTTTCTTATCCGCCTCCATAGTGTAATGGTCAGCACGCTCGGCTACCGTTCTGGAGGTCCTGAGTTCGATTCCCAGGGGGGGGTCAAATAAATATAAGTTGTTTTTTCACTCTAATTTCAATTTTTTCCCTGGGCTGGTACCTGAAGCGGAGGGCTGATCACCTTTCCTTCATATGGTAACGATCAAGATAACACTGCATTTATATAATGGGGTGCGGATAAGGGTTTGAAGAAGAAGAATTTTCTTCTCATATTCGAGGTCATGTGTTAGAGTAAATTTTTTTAATAAATTAATTTTTTATTTAATCAACATATCAATAATTTTTAGTACTAGTCTTTTGTTTAGCACTATGGAAATTGTAAGACTACAATTATATCAATTATTTAAAAAAAAATATTACTTTGAGAATTTTAAGAGACAAAAATTTAGTATTTTTAATTCTTTTCCGACTTTGATGTTTTTGACAAATATTTCAAAGTGACCTTATCGGGGAAAGGAATGTACGTGTTTATTTTATTATTCTTCTAATTATTGTAATAATCTTATTACAAGCACTGAATTTTTATTTTTGTATCTTTGTGATATGTTTTTGAATGTGATTTTTGTATTTTTTTTTCTCTCACGAAATGACTTCTCTGAAGTTGATTGATGTTAACCATTTTGTTAACTAAGATTTCTTGCTTTTACATAAATATATATCCAATAATATTTGTATAAGAGTATTAGAATTGTATAAAAATATTAAAATATCACGAATAAGGAACGTAACTTGTTGACATTTTAAATATTATCGAATTCTTCTATAGAAGTAACCGTCAGTTCGTACAAGTATTTGTTATAACAAATACTTGTACGAACTGACGGTTACGAAATATCGCCATTTGACATCCAATACATCGCAATGATAGGAGTAACCGATTTAATCATGATAATAGGAACTGAATATGTCATAACAGTAGTAACCGATTATATTATGATGAAATTAATTAATTATATCATCATAATAGTAATTGATTATATCATGATAAAAGTAACTAACTATCCTCATGATAATAGTAACCGACTATATCATGAAAATAGTTTTTTTTCTCCGATATATCAGTTTTTTTTACAGAATGCTGTTGGATGTTAAATGGCGATATTACGGTATCATATGTGAATCTGGCAATCTATAAACTTGGATGACGTTTACACACGTAGTTTGTTCGTAGAAAAAAGAAACGATGCATTTTTATCAAATTGAAAATATCTTGATAAAGAAAGGTCGCTGTTTGATTGTTGGATAGAGAATTTGGTCTGAGCTCTTTGGAGAATCTTTAGAGACTAGAATAGATGACCAGAGCCACATATGATACCCGATACCGTCTAATGAGGTAATCCTAGACTTAGACTTCTTGAAAGATATCCAATTTTTAAGAGTTGAATGCTTTTTTTTATAAAGTTGTGAGATTGTATTGGAATGACACGGGGTCATCAAACGGCCCGATGACAATTTACCGAAAGCTAATAGTTTTAGATAATTTATATAGCGCCATTTTCGAAAAAGTACGTATCTTTAGGGTGCTTATGCAGATACGGATTATGATATGAAAATGATGATGAGAGAAAAAAAAAATTTGAAAAAGACGTCGTCAATCGGCTGAGTCTGAAGGGGGGAAATTGGAGCCGCCTTATTATTGCGCCTTCTTCTATTAATAATTAATTAATTAATATTAGTAATATTTCATAATATTAAGACCTGTCATAGGCTGGTGAGATGCCAACTTGCAATTAATTCCTTATATCTTCATAGAGTACACATGTTCTCATGTGATATTCGTAAAATCGCAATCACTGACACAAGCAGTCCTTTAATAGAAAAATATGGTATACAAGTGTTTTTTTGGTTATCAGGTTTTGAGTACGCCACTGGTCATCTTCACTTGGGAAAATATTGAACTCAATACATACTGCTTCCTGGAAAAAACATTCTTATTATGGTTTCCATATTCCACACTTTTATTATTTTTGTATTTATATAAATCCAAGAAAATAATATCAGCAAAATGCTGATATTAATTTGAAACATATTTCTTTTTGTTCCCGTGGTATATTAGTGAAAAGTAAAGAGTATTCTAGTATTTTTAATTTAAGTATTACCCGGCAAATACTGGTATTTCTTAAAATCTATCGTGACATGTGTTTTGATGCATTTCTCATCATTTTCAAAGATCATACACTGTACGGTGTTTGAAAATTACGAGAAATGTATCAAAACTTGTGTCATAATAGATTTTAAGAAATATTAGTATCTACCAAGTAAAACTTAAGTGAAAAATGGATAGATTTTACCATAAAGTGACTGCCGAATCAATTATTGAAAATATTATAGCATTTGGTGACCCTTTGTGATTCCAATATTGAGCTTACAAGCATCGCACGTTGAAATATATTGTTACGTAGATGCTAGAGAGCTAGACACGCAAGTGTATTCATAGACGAGTTGACCCGCAGAAATATGTCCGCCGATTTACTTATTTATTTCAAATGCTCTCCGCGATGTACATATTATAATGCAACAATTATCTTACCAGGGCTGTGGGGAATTATGAAAACTGTTTCAATATCGTAACTAAGCTGACATGGATTGCCGATTCCAAAAATAGCCGAATTGTTAGAAAGATAAGCTTATTTAGCGTCCACGATACCAAGTTGTTTTTCTTTTTACATGTTTGTAGATTGGCGTACATGTTTCCAAAGGGATAGGACTAGAAATTTAGGATTTTGGCAAATTTTATACAATAAAATGTAAGTTATTAGCTTTCATAGCGATATGTCTAAGGTAAGTGACCAGTTATTACAAATTTTTAATAAATACATTACCGAATCCAGTAAACCTATTGGATTTTTTTTCCTACATCTCCAAGGAATAAGGTCGGACACGCAGATCAGAGAGTGGTCTGAACTTTGTTTCATGTTTTTGATAGTAAACGAATAGTTACTATTAGATATTGTTTTTACAAATCTTTATAAGAGAAATCAACAAATTACATTTTCGTCTGATTGAAGTTTCACCCAAATTTCATATTTGTTTGGGTTGTTCAGATGTCTCTTCATTTGATAAAATTTTGTATAACCTTATCCTAACATACATTGAGAATGTAATATACATACATTGTAACATACATTGAGAATTATTGTAACATACATTGTAACATACATTGTAACATGTATTGTAACGTACATTGTAACATGTATTGTAACATACATTGAGAATGTAATATCGTTCATGGGAATATTTCATAGAAAATTTGTTAACGAAAAAATGTAATAAGAACTGACAATGGTTTATTTGTGAAAAATCAAAAATCCCCTTTCTGCATGTCCGATTTTTTCCGTTGGGTGTTATTTTTAACAAATAAAATGTATTATATATAATAATATAACAAAAGTACAACCTCGGCAACGTATTGTAAAAAGAGAGAATAAAATAATACTTATATTCTGGTCACTAAAACGTCAATTGGTCCCTTTTGTTTATTAACAAAAATGTATCTACATAATTAGTGTTTAATTTCTTAAATACGCATAGTCAATTATCACTTAACATATTGCGTATCCTAATTTTATCCTTTTTTAAATTAATATTACTCTTATATTACTACTTGTGAATATTTTTTATATTTTGAAATTGTATTTATTTGTCACTTGTCATTAATCTAACAGATTTTATTAGTTAAGTATATTGTACCATGTATAAAAGATGCACCCTAATAGTCATTCCAGTATTTGCAATAGCGATAGGAGAAAATGCCGCATAATATTTTGTTTCCTGACAACTATTAAAGTTGGTTCATATTTCACTTCTTCTTTAAACAGTTTTTAGTCGAGTGTATAATTTTAAACGTAAGACCCATTTGTACAAATGTGATTTTTTTATTTTAAACATATATAAAACAATTATAATCAATTTGTCTTGTATAAAAAATATAATGATTATCACAAAACGTGTTTGCATAAAACATAACAGCTTTTCGTATTAATCAACTAATTGGAATGCATTTTAATTATATATTATTATATATTGAAGCCTTTTTAACAAATTTGATATGTAATTTATGTGTATTTTTTAAAGTTTAACCATTAATTGCGTGATTTATTAAATTAAATTTACTGTAATCATTTTCATGCTTTTGAGCCTAACCAGTTGGTTAAGTATAATCGTAGTTTAAACGGCTTGACACGTGATAAATTTGAATATTTTACCAGATTTGTCAGACTGCTTAGTTTGACAATCAATTTTGTTTTTATATTTATTGACTTTGTAAAATTTACATGTCATAGAGCAAAAGCTTACGAATTGATTTTATAATTTTAGTTTACAAATATTGTCGTATCGTCATTATTATATCGTCCGTCATGAATCTCTTAAAAAGCAATATCACATTTGATTTCTGTAAAAAAGCAATTAATAAAAGCCCACATCAAAAAGATATTTTGAATTCAAGAATTTTAAAAATATATACTTGCCAAAATATTTATTGTGTAATGTGATAAAATACACTGCCAATTGATGAATTTCATTTTACTCTCTACGTATGTTTTTATTTTAATTTTTAATTCATGGCTTTGCTCTCCTGACTTTGTATGATTGTATGATTTGAATTTGTAATTTTATTGTGATTATCAAATGATCTGCTAATTAATTGTACATTTTGTATCATTAAAATATATTTAGAACTTTTCTTCGACTTGACAATAACTGGCTTTTTTATTTCCTTACACCCTCTGATATACTCACACTTATATACATATACATATATATATATATATATATATATATATACATTTTTTTATTTTTTATTTGATATACCCACGCGGCGAAGCATCCGAAACTATGAATGGAGCGCTCGGCTCGCTGTACTGACTATACGAATGCTCGCGTCGTAACGTGTTACGTTACTACCAAATGGCTCCGGTCAGTCCCCACCATAACGCAAACATAAGTTCTATAAAAAATGAAAAACTTTAGTTAAAAAAAATTATGTTTCTCCTAAGGATTTTTGCCTGCACTGTCAATATATATAAAAAAAACAGTATAAAACATATTCATTAAAAAAAATATTTTACATAGAAAAATAAAACTCGAATAATTCTTAAAATAATTTTATTATTGTTATTGTATTTTTCATAAAATACCACATGTTTTTTTTTACACATAATAAATAGAATACTTCCTAAAAAAAAATTAAAACAATATAAATAGTAATTAACTATAGGTATATGTACATACAATAAATGAATATCAATCAAGTCTTTTAAATGTCTCCTTAACCCTTCAAGGAGTAAGCACTTTAAATTAAAATTATACCAGGAGTACATAGATATGCCAGTGAAGTATTGTGAACATCCTGCAGCAGCACTATTTATCTTGGCAAGGTAACCACACCCTGCCATAACTAGCAAGTCACATTTTGTGATACTTATTTCAGTATTATTTCATCAATGATGTCAAATCCACAGAAATCATTTAGCTTTTTTTTTCTGTGGACTTTTCCCAATATTCTATTATGTTAAATAACAATTACTTCAAATTATGATGTTATTAGTATGAAGGCATCAGTACCCTCATGTAACAATTGGTTTGAATCTTACCACTCTGTAGGCCAGACATTCTGGCCCGTATGATTCTAGTAGGCAGCTCCGTGGGCCACAATGTCTGGCCCGCCGCAGGTATAACTTTAATCACTGATTTCTCCATCACCCAAGTATATTCTACCAACAAATATTTCAGATAAATACAGTTAATCTTAATTAACATGGTCATACGAATTGCCAGACAGAGTGTGCCAAAATTAGGGAACCAAAATATTTATTTTAATGGTAGAAAAACGTCACACTTTTTTTGATCAGAGTAGCTGATCAGTTATTTGAAAAAATGGTCAGAGTGGAAAGGGTTAAATGGGTCGAGTATGTAATGTCGACTCTATATGCTCTACAAAGGGAGCCGATATGTTGACGGTGCAATTTACCGATAAATAAGCAAATCCAGAACAACTTTAAATTTAAAAAAGTAATTTTTTTCAAATGCAACAAAATTTACGGTTGATCAAATGTAATAATTTTAAAAATAACTCAATTAGTAAAGATAACACAATATTTATTTGGACCAGCGCTGGAAATTTTTACCAAATTTCCAAACTAACTAACAAACAATCAAGCTGCTCCGCTGGGTTAGGCAGAGAGAATAGAATGCCACACCACTCTGTCACACTCTTCCACATTCATCCATCTCCTCATACACATACCTGCCGGTTATTTCGACTCTTAACTTGACCCCTTTTCAAGTATTTGACATACCAAATTTACAAATTTTAAAAAATGTTTTCTGTAATTCAAACAAAGAGATAAAAATATAAATAGACACAAAATTTAAATTGACAGAAAAACATTTATATATGAGAACTTTATTTATTTAAAACGTTAAACACCATGGGGGTCACCAGTGACCTCAATCGAGAGCTATTCAAAATGCTTTAACTATGGAACCCATCGTCAAATAAAAAAAATTTAATAAACGAAATACATTGTATTATTAAAATACGTAGATTACCGAAAAGTTTTTTTTGTTAATTTCAAAACTGATAAATTTGTTTAACAGTCAATAAGAACATAAGCAAGTTTTGAGATCTTCAATATACACCAAGCTCCGTTTTGGTAAATTTAAATTAATTTATAAAATTAAACATAAAAATTACTTCAGCAGGTCATTTTCAGCCTTCTGTGATAATTATGATACATAAAAACATTGTTTTGACGTAATACGTATTATGTATATTCGTATCAAAGTTTTCATGGTTCATAATTAATTTTATGTTTAACAAAAGTTATTTTGAGTGTAATTTTTGCTTAAAAAAAGTTTTTGGAGAAAATTTGGCTTAAGAGAATAAAAAAAACATTATTTTGTTGACAATATTAATAAAAATCATGTGGAAAGAACAGGAGATTCCTGATCTACGTAATACCCGAGAGCCACAAAGCGCCACGTGTACATTTCTAGAGTTGACAGATTGTGATTACACTTTTGTAAAGAGCCCTGGAGCTCGGTAGCCTGGAGGGGAAGAGAGGGAGAGGAGGATGCCTCACACGATGGACCGATCAAGTTAAGGCAGCAGCAGGCACCTCGGTGGCTGGAGCGCTACGTGCAGCGCAGTCAAGGGATAACTGGAGAAGAGTCATTGCTTCCGCATGGGTCACAACCCTCAGTAATGGAGGAATAAGACGGAGAAGAGGAAAATTTCATGCAAAAAACTTTAAACAATGAATTAAATCAAATAGTCATCTCCGTAGTGTAGTGAGTGTGTCTGGCTACCATGCTGAAGGTCTCGGGTTCGATTCCCGTAATGAGGAAGAAGAGAAGAAAGAGCCCTACATTCCTAGAACTCTAGTAATAATTTATAATAGAGATAATAATCCTGAATACACATGAATTCAGTGACCAGGTTATTATCACAATTCAAGCGTTCAGAAAGACACATATATATAAAAAAAAAGGTTCGTTTCAATCAAAGGTTCCCAAAGTGTACGTATTTGCAACCTCGTACTTTCTAATTTGTTACATACCAAAAGTTTTTGATAAAATCACTTTAAAAATGTTTGATGTAATGTTTCAAACCATACGCGTATGCGTGTAGTTGGAACGAACCCGCTGGGGGCCTGTCCGACAAGTACCAAAACATTACCTAAAAAATTACTAGTAACTGAGAGTTACTCAATTAAATGAATTCAAGTTTGTTTTCAAGTGCCCGTCGTAATCTGACGTTTCAATCACCTTTAGGTAAGAAAACCAAGACGTTTTGCTACGTAAAAATATAAATATCATTGCTATAATATTTAATAAAAGGTCGAAAATAATAGAGTCAAATAATATAGACCTAAAACTGAGAATACTCCTCATAAAGACCTACGTATGGAGTGTCTCGATGTACGGCTGCGAGACATGGTGCCTATCCGAAAGTGATAAGCAAAGACTAGAGGCTTTCGAGATGTGGTCCTATAGAAGATTCTTAAGAATTTCCTGGAGAGACCACATCACAAATGAGAAAGTTCTTCAAGGAATGGAAGGAGGAAGGCACCTGCTCAGGAAAGGCGTGCAAGATGGATCGGCCGTGTAATACGTCAAGAAGGTCTCTTGCATGCCATAGGGTATGACCGAGGGGACAACCTCTAGGGGACGCCCACGCCGAGAGCACCTGGAGGACCTGTGCTGAGACTAGGACGTGCGCTGCTCATCGTATGCACATTTCAAAAGAGCCACACAAGACAGGGAAGAATGGAAGAGAAGAACAGAGGAAATTGCTGCAAACCAATCCCAGGATTGAATCCAGAGAAGAAGAATATTTTGCAACATGGGAGCTAATTAATTAAACAAATTCAGGTATTATTTTGCAACCTGGGATTTAATTAATCAAACAAATTCAGGTATTATTTTGCAACCTAGGAATAAATTAATTAAACAAATTCAGGTATTATTTTGCAACCTGGGATTTAATTAATCAAACAAATTCAGGTATTATTTTGCAACCTTACAAAAGCGTGGAAGTTTGACGCCGCAAACATCAACATCGACCCATCAACATGGAACACCGACTTCAAGGACCGTATGACGAAAGTTTATTTAATTAATTAAATTAATTTAATTAATTTCATTAATTAATGTTGATTTAATTAATGAAACAAATTCAGGTATTATTTTGCAACCTGGGAATAAATTAACTAAACAAATTCAGGTATTATTTTGCAACCTGGGATTTAATTGATCAAACAAATTCAGATATTATTTTGCAACCTGGGATTTAATTAATTAAAAAAATTCAGGTATTATTTTGCTACCTGGGATTTAATTAAGTAAACAAATTCAGGAACTATATTGCATCCTGGGATTTATTAATTAATTAATTAAACAAATCAGGTATTCTTTTGCAACCTGGGATTTAATAAATTAAACAAATTCAGGTATTATTTTGGGACTTGTGAGTTTAGTAACTAAACAAATTCAGGTATTATTTAATTATAATACATCTGATTTAATGGATTAAATACATTATTATGCATACGTGTTGTACATATACTGATTTGTATAATTGCACAATACGGCAAATTTAAATTTAAATTGAATTTAAACAGCGAGTGTCCAGGCTTCCTCAAGAAGAATCTAGAGGAAGCAAAAAGAATTCACGGTTGTCGCAGAGAGAAAATATGATGCAGAGGCGTGGCCTAGACAGAGGGACCTACAGCCCGCGGACGAGGACAGCTGACCCCGACAGTCTACAAATAGAATAAGTAGGGACGGAGCCAGGAAGGAGAATGATGTGTATGAATGATAATCCTGAAATTATCCGGAACATTGGTCGGTATGTTCCCGATAGTTACCTAAGACAGCGTCGGCATAGATTGTTTCCCATTCCTATACACAGGACCAACCTGCCGATGGTTATGCCTGCAGGAAGAGCTACCGCTATGTTGAACAATATCTCATTGGATATTGATCTGTTCCATGTGTCTGAAGGAGTTTTCCGAAGCGGGATTCTTCTACACCTTTAGCAATAGTATTCTTGCTTATTTTCTATTTTTGTTAATGTATACGATTTAAATTTAAGTTTATGTGTACGAGGGCCGACCCAAAAGTAACAATAAAAAGTAAATTTTACACACTTAATTGAATGATTTTTTTTTGAAAATTTACACACTTATGTACCATGTTATGAGCCGAAAAATAAAAAAAATGGTTAAAAACGGTAATGTTTGGAAGTTTTTTTGACGTTTTAAGTCTCCCGATTTTTACGTTTCGGCGAAATTTTGAAGTAAACAAATGGAACAGCGCGCAAACATTAAACTCTGCTTCCTGCTAGGCAAATCACCTCAAGAAACACTGAAACTGCTTCAAATGCAAACTGCAAATTCAAGCTTTTAGAGCATCCTCCTTACTCTCCAGATCTTGCTACTTGTGATTTTTTTCTTTTTCCTAGGATGAAAAGGCAATCGAAAGGAAGGAGATATCAAACAATTCAAGAAGTTCAAGAAGAGTCACTCAAAGCTTTGAAATCAATCAGTATTTCAGAGTTTTTTACTTGTTTTGGGCAGTGGGAAAAACGCTGGAACAAGTGCATTGCGTGTAATGGACAGTATTTTGAGGGTCAGTAAAGGTTTTTAATATTTTTTTTTTGTTTAAAAATAAGTTGTTTTTAAAAGTTGTTTTGTTACTTTTGGGTCGGCCCTCGTATGTTAACTATAAATAAATAAATGAATAAATTGAAATTGATGAAGACCTCTGCCGTAGTAATACATCGTTGCGTACCGTTTCAATGTTTGGTTTCGCTCGCCGTCGCACGTAAATTCATATTGCCGCGTGACGAGAGTTACAACCCTTTTATTCATATTGTTATCCAATTGAAAAAATGTATTTATTTTTTATCACAAACCAAAAAAACCAAACCAATTTGTACTGCCAATACATTAATTGATTTATTCGTCTTGTTGTAATCAATTTCTACATTCAGATTCCCGTTTAATTGATTTGTTATTTAATTTAATTTTGCTCCCGGGAGGTCATCTGACCTCCGGCGGGTCATTTATCATCGCGGTCGCGTGAAATCATTACGTGACGCGAGTCAATGCTTCATCTCCCAATTGGAGAGTGGAGTCTGCCATCGAAAGATCCCTGCGGCCAGGACTTGGCTGATCAGCACAATACAGTGTACACACTTAAGCTATCTCCAAGCTGGATCCAGCACCATACAGTGTACGCACTTAAGCTATTTCCAAGCTGGATCTAGCACAATACAGTGTACACACCTAAGCTATCTCCAAGCTGGATCCAGCACAATACAGTGTACACACTTAAGCTATCTCCAAGCTGGATCTAGCACAATACAGTGTACACACCTAAGCTATCTCCAAGCTGGATCCAGCACAATACAGTGTACACACTTAAGCTATCTCCAAGCTGGATCCAGCACAATACAGTGTACGCACTTAAGCTATCTCCAAGCTGGATCCAGCACCATACAGTGTACGCACTTAAGCTATCTCCAAGCTGGATCCAGCACCATACAGTGTACGCACTTAAGCTATCTCCAAGCTGGATCCAGCACAATACAGTGTACGCACTTAAGCTATCTCCAAGCTGGATCCAGCACAATACAGTGTACACACTTAAGCTATCTCTAAGCTGGATCAAGACATTGAACAATATTTGAAAGAGAAGATACTGACTTTTGGTTTGTTTGCGAAAGATGGCTGTTTCTCTCTAAATCAGTCATTACATCATCGAACGAATGAATGACGCTAACTGAGTGTTGCGCAACATGAACACTGCCACAAACCATGAGCCTGTTTCGAGGTTCGGATCAGGCGCTGGCATAAGCGCGTTCCAGTAGATGGAGAGTACTCCGGAGAGTAGTACTCCACAGTGAGACGTTCTGTTAACTGCAAGTTTGCCTACCTTAGAAATGAAGTACGAGGAAGACACCCAGTGTGCCCCAAATTCATACCTCTAACCGGAAGGCAACGATGCATATTTTTTTTTCAAAATTAAGAATTTCACTTATAACTTATGGAGAAATCATGCGGGAAGAGCAAGTTGGGATCGAGTGGTGATAATAGCAGCGGAGAGCAGCATAAGAGGTAACAGGACCCCAGGAAGACCACCCAAATGATGGAGAGACAGCTGGTCTGAGAGAGAGACCTCCCAGGAGCTGACCAGAGAATAACAGGACAGAAATTTTCTATTATTTGATAAAAACATGCAATGTGAGTTTATTATATAGTTATGGTTTATGTAGATGACAGTTTATTTTTATTTTTAGATTACTTATGTGAAAACCTCTAATTGGAATGTTATTTTTGAATTTTTTTATATTATGTTGTTTTTGTTAAATATTCTGTTGGTTTTCCAATAAAAAAAAAATCAGACTCTATTTACTTTGACATTAGAAGAATGGCTTCAAACCTAAAAAAATTACAATAGCGGAGTATTTCATTATGGAGTATGCTGCGTTTCTGTAACAACGCAGAAACTGACAAAACAGACAAAATCTACAAAGTAAGGATGCTTATCCAACATGTAAGAGAAAAGTTTAAATCAACTCTGATACCTTATGAACATTTCCCCCTCCATGCAATTTGGAAGGGAAGATTGTCGATAAAATGATACATCCCATTTTCACATAAAATTTTATGTAATGTATGATGTCGAAACTGGGAGAGTGGTGCGTTAGAACCTGTGCAGTGTGGACGTGTTTTTGCAGAGCATAAAAGTCCGTAAGAATTGTGCATACATACCTACTTCATTTTTATATTACTCGTGGTTTTAAAATCTAGGGCCAGTTCCTTCAATTCGAGTTTTATTTTTGAAAGTTTTTTTTATTTTATTTTTTATTAGTAAAAATCAGAAGTATTCTTTTCTGATTTCTCTTTCTATCTTTCACCATGCCTGTGGGGATGGATGAGGATGAGGAGGCCCTCCCTCCATCACCCCCCATTCCCCCGGACCTCCCCGATCTTAAAAGAAGAAGAGTGGGTTATAGGAATATAGATACAAATAAACCTGCTGAACAATTACTAACTTCTGCCACCACTTCGAGTTACATGCCTCATACAAATATTTCACCTTCTAATATTCCTCAAGACCTCCTCATAGACATCCTTAAAGTTAGGCGGCTGAATTACAAAGATAAATCAACAGAGACCACAACATGGAAACCTTCACAAACAGTCGTGATTTCGTTTGAGGGACAATCGCTTCCCAAACACATACAGTGGTACCTCGACATACGAGTGCCCCAACATACGAGTTTTTCGAGATACAAGCCGACGAGCAAGTGATTTTTTGCTTTTAGTTACGAGCGAAATTCGAGATACGAGTTCGGTTCGGTAGTAACACGCAGTCGCGCCATCACGATCAGTTAGCAGCGTGCTCATCGAGGAGCACACCCAGGAACTGACGACTGAGGAGATACAAGAGTTACAGTCACAGCAGCATACTGAGGTTATGCAAGAAATTGGTTTTGAAGAGTCAGAGGAGGAGGTTATTTCTACAAGTGAGATAAAGGAGATGTTAGGAATGTGGGAGAGAGTTTCACAGTTCGTGGAAAAAAACACCCAGAAAAAGTTGCAACAGGTCGTGCATCTGACCTTTTTAATGACACTTGCCTAACTCATTTCCGGAACATTCTGAGAGGGAGGAAGAAACAAACCTCCTTGGACATGTTTTTTTCTAAACGGCCTACAGGTGAAAGCGAGAAAAATGTAGCGAAAAAGGCAAAGACCAGTGAGGATATCTAATTTATTTCTTTACATTCTCTTTTTTGTTTTTGTGCAATAAATATTTGATATTTATAAATACGTTTTTATTATTCAAAACCACGTAACAAAAATAACTGGGGGTGACATTTTGGAGGTTGGAACGGATTAATGGTAGTTCAATTGTTTTGTATGGGGAAATTTGCTTTGAGATATGAGTAATTCAAGATACGAGCAAGGTTGCGGAACGAATTAAACTCGTATGTCGAGGTACCACTGTATATCTATTCTATAATTCATTTCCGGTAGAAACATACTTTTACCCGACTATTCAATGTTTTAATTGTTGTAAATTTGGACACTCTAAAACTGCCTGTAGATCTCCCCCCCAGTGCTTCAAGTGCGGCGAAAAACATTCAGCAGATGTCGAAACTGGATATATAATAGTGCGGTGACTCGTTGAGTAGGTTCCGACTACTGACACTACAGCTAATTTTTAACCCTGATAAAAGAATCACAAGGGCCATCATACCAACCTCACAGAATATAATAATAAAAGCCCATACCTTATGGGCTTGACTTGAGGCACGCAAACCGATTCTTTTTCCCCGTTTACCATAATCGAGAAACCAATAGCTAGCAGCCAGTATTGCCATTTCAGTTATTTAAATTCAGTGATCAATAATGCATATCAAAAAAGTTTAGTACGTTTTTAATAATCAAACTGTTGTGAAATATAAAAAAATGTTAACAAACCACCTACAAGAAAGTAAATTATTTTTCCGTAAACGCCCTTCCGAGAAAACGCATGTGGATGTTGGTTAAAGCAACGTATGGCAAATGCGCACTAACTAACACCACAATAGACGTTATTATACATACGAGAAAAAGCACTGACATTGAAGACGTTTATAAAATCAATGTTTCTAGAGCAGTGGTAAACGCATTGCCGACTGATTTTATGAACAAAAGTCATACACTTTGGATAGACAATTGGTTAAAAAAAAAAAGCTCAAAGTTCTTCACGAAAATGGTACAAGCACATGTGGCACCGTCCGAAGAAAAAAGATTATGGCTTCCTTCTTTTCCTAAACTTAGAAAAGGTGAAACACATATTTCTATACTGAAAATATGATGTCCCTTGAGTAAGAGAGACATTCATATGTTGACAGCGTGAAATTCGAAGAAAATGTGTGACATTTCCGGTAAGTATTGAATTCCTTTTATCACTCCAAGATCCCTTAATTAATTTTAATTTAATAAAATTTCTAAATTTAAATGAAAGACTAATATGTATAGAAAAACCGGACCTTGTTTATTTTAATGTGTTTAATGTACAGTTGTGTTTGATATCTTGTTTTGCTGTGTAAGTTTATATTGTTGCAATTCGGGTATAAATTTATTTTAATATACTGACAAACAGTCCGATTACGTTGACCTGTTGTAGTTGTATGTACTTGTACGTACCTTGCTGAATCTGATATATTTTATTCCGTGTCATTGTTGCATAATTCTGTTTTTTTTTTTTATGGTTCAGGCAGAGATCACTCTCCATATGGGTGGAATGCCTTATTTAAAAAAAAAAAAAAGGTTGACAATTCTCCACAGCAATACTATAGTATTGAAGTAGTGTCATCTCCTAGATGTGAGAGTTAAACGATGAAGCACAAATTTAACTGACAATAAAGGAGAGTGTTTTAAGAAACTAATTGGACAATTAGACAATAGTAGTTTTCTTTACATCCTGTATGGAGGAATCAGGAAAAATAAGTTGAATTTCACTCTGCACAGCGATAGTATAGAGGAATGCCATTTCAAGCACTATTAAAATATGGGCGAGCTAGTTTGCAGCGATTCATCAATAAGTTCTATCGAGTTTGTGCGTAAGATGTGGTAAAACTCTGGACATTCATATGTTGATCACCCTGCACAGCAATAGTATGGAAGAACCAGGAAAAATTGGTCAAATTTCTAATGAGCCAATAAAAACCCAAATGTGTCCTCAAATAGAGCAAAAATATGGGTGAGGTAGATCGCAGTGATTCATTGATCAGTGTGTGTGTAGCGGTCAACAAGCCAGTCACCCCTACTGATAATAAGAGCGAATTCTCAGAATGCAATCACTGCAACTATGCGGGACAAAGGAGGCACTGACCGGGAACAATGGAGCGCACACGTCCCATTGCAATTTGTCGTGACTAGCACTTCAAGACAAAGGAACAAAGAGTTCCAAACGATATAAAAGGGGAACAGCCTCAGCCTCCCTCTCTCACTCCTCCGCCGGGAATCCGCCAAGTAACACCGACGCCGTCACGAGACCACCGCATCAAGACCTCGCTACGATCTCCAGTCCAGCACCCTCGTCAGCATCAAGAAGATACTCCAGCCAGCCCGACAGTCCATCTACGGCAACGCTACAACTACATCAATTCGACCCCGTCACGTCTCGCTACGCTACCGCTACGCCGTACCGTTTTTGTGTAGCCTTTATTGATTAATAAATACCTATTCAACACGACCGTCTTCTTCCTCTTTACCACACCCCCAAATGTGTGATCCATCGAGTGTGTGCGAAAAAGCCATAAGTGTTATAGAGCTGGAATTGCACATTATCGACGTGATGCTATCAATTTCTCATGGAATTTTTTTAACCGAAACAGGTAAAAGACTGACCCCAATTCCAGAACGCCAGTTAACTGAAAAGTATCATGTGCCTATAGAAAGACACAAGTGTTGAAGAACCGTATTTATTTTTTGCAACGAACATGTGACTATTGAAGAGTATTGGAGTACAAATCCATATCTATGTGCCCCTATTTTTGGCCAGATCATGAGTAGAGATCGGTATCAATTATTATTTGAAAATTTAAATTTTTCTGACTCAAATTCGCCTTCTGTAGATTGTCATTATAAAATAAGGTTAATTTTAATCTCTTAACGTCTCCATTCTCCGCGAACTGTCAGTGACAGAAAGACTCTCCACGACTTGCAGGAAAAGGATTCTGTCCTACTTTGGGCATATCGCCAGAAAGAACAAGAAGAGTCTTGAAAAACTGGTAGTAACAGGTACAGTTGAAGGCAAGCGGGCAAGAGGACGGTCTCCAACAAGATGGACAGACCAAATAAAGGAATTAACCGGATCCTCGCTAAACGCTGCCATCAAGTTGGCCCAGGACCGGGAAGAATGGAGAGGACTTGTGCACCAAGTGCCTGACATTCCAGAAGACCACGACGCTCAGCATTGAGCAAGAAGATGAAGAAGAATTTTAAATCACACCCGAACACTATTTAAAGAGTCTATGACACCTTATGAAGATTTATAAAAAAAAACGCGCAGACGATGTTGTGTATGCCGATTGAAAAATAAAAAAATGCAGTTAGTGAGATACGTATGCAAAGAATGTGGTGTGTCTTTATGTATTGAACCCTGTTTTGATATTTGCCAAAGTTCCAAAATAATGTGACCGACACAGATTCCTCTAAAGTGCTTTAAAATTAAAACAATATTTATTACGTGACAGAAAATTTATGTGTTATTTTTACAAAAAAATGTGAGACTCTAGGATTATTCTTAAATGCTTTAAATTAAAACAATATTTATTACGTGACAGAAAATTTATGTGTTATTTTTAAGTGTTGAGGTTTAGAAATAGTTTCCATAAGTAAAAACTCTAAGTGATCATTGCGTCCCACTTGAGTCTATTGGCGTAGTGGCCTACACACGCTGAGTGAATGGCGCGGCCGGCCGCATTCAAAAGACAAGGTATGTTTTTGTATGAAATTTTATGTTTTTGTTTTTATAAACATCTGAGAGTGTTGTCCGCCTCCGTGGTGTAATGGTCAGCGTGTTTAGCTACCGTGCTGGAGGTCCCGGGTTCGATTCCCAGGGGGGTGAAAATAAATATTAGTGATTTTACACGGTAATATTTATTTAATATTACCCTGGACTGGTTCCTGAAGCGCAAGAGTGATCACCTTGCCTTCATGTAAGTAATGATCAAGATGACACTGCGTCAATTAGATGCAGTGCCCTATGCACCATCGGGTGCGGATAAGGGTTATAAGTAAGTAAGTAAGAGTGTTGACACATGAGGATTTGGTTTCATATCGTAGAATATAATCTGTTCTGTCTAAATAGTCCAACAAATCATGCCATAATGCCTATAATTTGACATTTAATTACGTTAGTAGGTATTTGAAAATATGGATAGATACGGGTATAGATAAAACGGAGCAAATTAACGCGTTCAAAGGGTTAATATATACGCTTTAAATCTTAGTTTGTAATGTATATGTTAATTTTTTACTGAATAAACTGAATTGGAAGGAAAACTCTCCTAAACAATGGCCCACTACAAGTGTAGTTTGGGCATTTGTCACGTTTATCGCTAAAATCTGATATTTTCCATCGTAATCTCCATCTTCTGAAGAGAGAATACTTTTAAAATTTCCCAAACTATTATCTATAATAATAATAATAAAACCCTTATCCGCACCCCAATGGTGCATAGGGCACTGCGTCATATAAACGCAGTGTTATCTTGATCGTTTACACATGAAGGAAAGGTGATCAGACCTCCACTTCAGGTACCAGTCCAGGGTAATATTGAATAAATATGACAGTGAAAAAATCCCTTATATTTATTTTACCCCCCTTGGGAATCGAACCCGGGACCTCCAGAACGGTAGCCGAGGATATTATCTATAAAGGAGATGAAAGATCAGAAGAAATCAAAATGTTTGGTCGCCATATCGGCCAACTTTGTTGAAAATTGATACGGGAATAAGGTTCAAAGACATTTTGAATTTAAAGACAGAATTTTTATCTAAACTTTCCGAATTATTATCTAAACGGTGTTTTTTTAGAGGTCTGGTTTTTAAACTGGCAACACTGTTTCTACAGACTGCCAATTTGTCAGTTGACAGTTGATTTGTAGTCGGTATGTTTTGGTGAAATCACCATGAATAGACTGAATGGCCATTATGCGCGTCGTAGGCCAGCCTGTCATTATCATTATTTTGATCTCTTAATTCAGTGTCGCCTCAAGGCAACACTCCCCAATTTTTTAGTTTTGTTTCATAATTAAATTAATAAAAAAAATTGAAATTCCCGAAAAACATGTATTTTATTTCTGTCTACATATTTATTGTCTAGACATTTATTCTACATATTTATTGTCTAGACATTTATTGATTAGAGACGTCTCAAATCTAAAAATTAAAAAAATTCCAGTTCATGAGTGATAGAGGGTTAATTCCATTCAATTACTTTTTTTCAAATATATTGCAATAAAATATCGATCATAAAATCTTATTTTTTCAAATCTCCTAATTTCATTCTAGAATTTTTTTCACCCAAACACTGGATTGAAATATAGCGATATTGGTGAGGGAATTTTAACCGTGAAAAGTTAGTAAAAGTGGGCGGTAGGCATAGAAAGATTGACGATCCCTAGTTAAGGCCTATAGTCCTTTGGGAGATTACGAGCCCAGATCTGCGTTACTTTTTGCAAAATTTTATTTCTAAATCAATCATCAACAATTATATCAAACAGTAAACACGGCAGCCAAAGCCAGTAAACAAATAAGTGAATATAGCCAATTAAAACTACATTCAAGTAGATGTCTCATATATGAATTTGTTATAAAAAGTGTGAGTGAAACGATTAAATAATAAGTTAAATGTGATTCAACAATACAAGTACGAAAAACACCATTTTACAAATATTTTGACAGCAGTGAAGTCATAGATTTTGACATAAAAATAGACGGGTGACACTTGACCATTTACTGCATTCTATAGAAATTGCTCAAAATCAGAAAGGTGATAAATAATTAATAATTATTCAGAAGTACCTAACTAACCTAAAATGGATCCACAGATTTACATTACTAAAGCAATAGATGCCACAAAACAATTACAAAATTGCATTATTGATAGTGGAACAAAATTAAGCAAAGAACAAATGAATAAACTGAATCCTAAAATTCTGAATATTATGGGTGTTATTGGAGAAATGACAACGAAAATGGCAGAAATAGTCACCGAAAATAAAATGTTAAAAGAAATGGTGTATAAAGGAAATCCAAAATTAAACAAAAATATAGGAGAAATAATGGTAATATCACCGAAAGAAAAACAGACTACCGAAAAAACAGAAGAAGACATAAAAAAAAACATTAGTCCGATAGAAAATAGAATCACTAATTTGAAAAATGCAAAAGACGGAAAAGTAATATTAACCTGCAAAAACAATGAAGCGTCAGAAAGATTGCAAAAAGAAATAGAAAACAAATTTCCAGACAAATACCAAACTGATGTACAATAAAAAAGGATGCCATGCATTAAAATTGTGGGAGTCTCACAAAAAATGTCGAACGAGGAAATCGTTACAAATATTAAATAAGCGAGTTACACTGCCCCACCCTGTACATGGAAATCCAAGTACGCACTGTAGTTTTTCTGGCTCTCGGGTTACATAATGCATTATAAAAAAGTATATTACAGAAGGAGTAAAGGATTTTGCCACCCAGTGAAAAAAAAATTCTTATACTTTATATTGATAAATATCTTATATAACCATTTTAGTGCTGATATTTTTCTTACATGTCACTCACTCCTTTCAACGTCATGTATCAAAAATGGTCAATTTTCAGTTGTGCATGTTTTCGGAATGCCCAGAAAATGTACTATATCCCAGCAATAGCTGCATATTTTAAACTTAATATTAACCCGCTACAGGGCAGAAAGTATTGTTTTTGCATTTTGAAGAAAAGGTATTGTATAATTATTTTTTTAAATACACTAAATATTTTTCAAACGGAGAAAAAACATTCAGGTTGTACCTAAAAATATCTGTTTCACAGTAAAAAGTTCAATAAGTGGCTTGATATTTATTTTTTAATACATTTTATTATATTCTTAAACTTTAAAAACGTTCTCATGAAAAATCAAGTTTTTTGATATATGACGTTGTTGAAAGGAGTGAGCGATGTATGCTAAAATGCTGAAGACTTTTTTGCAAAAACGGTCCATTTCAAATTTAGCAGATATTTTGAGGGCAAAAACAATAGGTTTTTACATTAAAAAAAAAAAAAATTCACTTAAAATTAATTAAATTTATTTGCTTGTGAATATTGTTGACGAATTGTATCTTTAGAAATGCACACTCTGCGACAGAACCTCCCAGCTTGACCGCCAAAATATACTGGCATTATACGCCCTCACATGATGCTCTTACATCTATTGAAATTCACTGTTTGGTGTACTCTATGGGCAGGTGGAATCATTGGCCCATATTTTTTTAAAAGATGAAGCTAGCCAGAATGTTACGGTCAATGGAGAGCGCTACAGAACCACGATAACTGACTTCTTCGTACCTCAGTTGAATGGCATTGATGTGACACAACTGTGGTTTCACCAAGATGGCGCAACATGCCACACGGCGGGTGCCACCATCAAATTACCGTGGGAAATTCGAATTTGTATACCTCAAAAAAAAATCATCTTACATATTACGGCTGTCCAAACTTAAAACACAGTAAGGGACATTTTTTTTGTAGTACGTTCTTTTTGCATTTTTGGACTGAGTAGAATCAGTAGACTAAGTATAGTCCAAAAGTGCAAAAAAAATGTATATATATATATATATATATATATATATATAAACCCATATCCGCACCCAAATGGTGAATAGGGCACTGTCATAAATGCAGTGTTATCTTGATCGTTTATACATGAAGGAAAGGTGATCAGCCTTCCGCTTCAGGTACCAGTCCATGGTAATTTTGAATAAATATTACAGTGAAAAAATCACTAATATTTATTTTACCCCCCTTGGGAATCGAACCCGGAACCTCCAGAACGGTAGCCGAGCGTGCTGACCATTACACTACGGAGGCGGACAAAAAATGTACTGCAAAAAAAATGTCCCTTACTGTGTTTTTGAGTTTGGACAGCCGATAATTTAATATATCGATTCTCAGCACTAACGGTTAAAAAAGAGTCAATTGGACAAATTACTTTTTTTTTGGCAAATAGCACTGCTCTAGGGAGGCAGGAATAAATACTGGAAAGCGAGTGACCCTTTGCGATGGCCGATGGTGGTTTCACTGCTCTTCCTCTTCTTCTTCTTCCTCTACGCAGTTGTTGAGCGCCACCCACCCCTTCTCTCCGTTCGGCATCCTGATCTGATAGAATCGCATGGTGCCGTCCGATCCTTCGATAAGCTGGAAACGAAATGACAAAATGTTATAAAGTACAATTCTTTTATAAGCAAACAAATTGTACAGTGAGTACACTCTAGTAGAGTTTCTCTCTAGAGTGAAAAAATCACTTATATTTATTTGGCCCCCCCTGGGAATCGAACCCGGGACCTCTAGAACGGTAGCCGAGCGTGCTGACCATTACACTACGGAGGCGGACAAAAAATGGCTAATGTCACACATGTATAAATAGATCACTTAAACCAGCCTATGAGGGTCGTGAGCCCTGTAAATGCACAGACTTCCATTTTTTTTTTCTATGTAAGACGTCAAAAAAAAAAAAAAAACTAACAGTGTCATTGCCGCTGATGATTTCGATCCCCTCAGAGCTGATGAGCTCATCCTGTTCTTCGGGGCTGTCCAAACCAACCTCCTGGTCCATGCTCTCCTCGTCAGGTTTCTCCGACTCTACGCCTTCTGCAACAAGAGATATGCATTTTTATTTCATTTACGAATTTCTATTTTAGGTGATTCAACAAAACACAGAATTCAATCAACGGCCGACCGCCGGGAAGGTACCACGTCTTTCCAAGCCTGATTTTTTAGAATACATACTAGTACTACTACCATCACACTGTTTCCCCGCAGGGGTAGGCAGAGGATGGAACGCCACACTCTTCTGTCCTGACATACACTCCTCGCCTCCTTCACATCCATACATCTAGTCATACATGCCCTCCGATTACGCAGACTTTTGACACCGCCAGATTTTAGGTTCTGATTGATCTGATCGTGCCAAGTCTTTTTCGGTCGTCCTCGTTCTGTTTTCCCTCTCACATTCGCTACATATATTTTCTTAGTCATTCTCTCGTTATCCATTCGCTCCACATGTCCATACAACCGCAAAGAACTCTTCCTAATCTTTTCAATTATTTCTCGTTCAGCCTTACATTCCTTTCGTGTATCTTCGTTTTTAATTCTGTCATACAATGATTTTAGAATACATGCAGAAAAAAATTTATGTTTTTTTAAACTCCATTCCTTTTGGTAAATCTTTTCAAAACCATACAAGTATTTAGAAGAAAAATGGGAAAAATGTCAATATTCCTATTATTTTTTGACATCTCATCAAAGATGAAGAAGAATATGGAAGTCTGGGCATTTACGGGGCTGACGACCGTCATAGGCTGGTTTAAGTGATCACTTTACACACGTGTAACATTCACCAATTCTACCCATTATAAGCTTAATAATAAAAATGAAAATGATATTTTCTGGCGTTTCTCATGTGTGTGATTATAATTCAGGATTCGGATCTTACATACTAATATAAGAGTTTCTGCTTAATAAAAAAGCTTCTTTACATCTCACCAATAGATGTCTCTAGTGAAGTTCTAGTGATTCAAGAACAAAGTTTCTAAATTGGTTCATATATATAGAACTTCCAAGAATTTGAGTAGTGTGGTTGTCAATAATGGGTAGAATTGGTGAATGTTACACGTGTGTAAAGTGATCACTTAAACCAGCCTATGACGGTCGTCAGCCCCGTAAATGCCCAGACTTCCATATTCTTCTTCATCTTTGATGAGATGTCAAAAAATAATATGAAAATAACTCCTGTAATTGGAGATAATTCAGATTTTGTGAACAAGTATTTGGACACACTCAAAATGTTGTGAATATTCCTAAATGTTGCTTTTATTGACCATAGTTGAAGTTGAAATGTGACCATTTTGTAATACAAATAAGCTCTGGTAATTAAATAATCTAAAAAAAGGGGGAAAAAACATCACAAGTAGCCGCAATAGCTAGCGTAGCGACACGACCGCCACGTAAGACGATCTGCGCACTGTGGGCGTCTGGCGGAGTTAAAACACACGTTATGACATGCGCGTATACTTGCAAAGCACGCCACATGCGCAGAAACGTTTGTGTATTGGTGATTACATTCCCTATTTTTTCACAAATTATTTATTTCCGTCGCTGCAAATGAATAACTTTATACTATAATACTTTGTCCGCCTCCGTAGTGTAATGGTCAGCGTGTTTAGCTACCGTGCTGGAGGTCCCGGGTTCGATTCCCAGGGGGGGTGAAAATAAATATTAGTGATTTTACACTGCAATATTTATTTAATATTACCCTGGACTGGTTCCTGAAGCGCAAGAGTGATCACCTTGCCTTCATGTAAGTAATGATCAAGATAACACTGCGTCAATTCGATGCAGCGCCCTATGCACCATTAGGTGCGAATAAGGGTTAGAAGAATAAAACTTTAAACAAGGAGTAAATCCATTTACGAGTAGGAATAGGCTATAAAGCCTAAGTAAGATCACGATAAGCGGTGTTGCATAAGCCGTAGCTAGATTTCAGAGTCAGGACAGAAGGCCTTAGAAAGGTAAAAGGGTGTTTCTCGTTGGAGGCGCAGATACTGACCCGTGTCCCCGATGACAATGTGGCCGTGCTTGACGCGCGTCCTCACAAACAGCTTGGGGCTGCCCTCCATGGATGGCTCCGCGTCCAGCTGCTCCGCAAACACCAGCGAGTCGCCGCCCGCCTCCCGCGGGGACGACAGCGCCACGTCGGAGACCAGCTGGCCCTCGGTCATCACTTCCTCCTTGATCTGTGAACGGGATATTTATTTATTAATGATGGTAATGATAGATAGTAATAAAATAAAACATAAAACGTCATCAATCGATCTCGGGGCGTTGAGTTAGCCGAGTCTGAGGCACACTGTACGGTGTCAAATATGTACATATCGCTCACTCCTTTAAAAACATCATAAATCAAAAAACTTGATTTTTCAGGAGAACGTTTTTAAAGTTTAAAAATATTATGAAATGTATTCAAAATAAATATTAAGCCGCTTATTGAATTTTTTACTGTGCAACAGATCTTTTTAGAAATTTAGTTAATTATTAGTGAAAAATTAATATTTATTTTCTGTAAACACCTATTGTTTTCGCCCTCACAATATCTGCCAAATTTGAATGGACTACTTTGCAAAAAAGTCTTCAGCATTTTTAACATAGATCGCTCACTCCTTTCAACAACAACGTCATATATAAAAAAACTTGATTTTCAGGAGATCGTTTTTAAAGTTTAAGAATATAATAAAATGTATTAAAAATAAATATCAAGCCAATTTTTAGGTAAAAGCTGAATGTTTTTTCTCCATTTGAAAAATATTTAGTATATTTAAAAAAAAAAATTAAACAATACCTTTTCTTCAAAATGCAAAAACAACATTTTCTGCCCTGTAGAGCAGCGGGTACATATTAAGTTAAAAATATGCCGCTTTTGGTGGGATATGGTACATTTTCTGGGCATTCCGAAAACATGCACAACTGAAAATTGTCGATTTTTGATTTATGACGTTCTTGAAAGGAGTGAGCGATATGTGTTCCATATTTTAATTGATTAAAATTAGTGCTAGACATAGTGAAAGAAATAAGCACAAAGATTTTATTTATTTAAACTTCATCTACAGAAAATAATTAAGTACATTGGCGGGCTTATTACTACGCTACAAAGTAATATCTTCCTAACTAACTAACTAACCATCACGGCGCTTCTCCGCAGGGGTAGGCAGAGAGAATAGAACGCCACACCACTCTGTCTTTGCAAACATTCTTCGCCTCTTCTACATTCATGCATCTCCTCATACAAACACGACGATTATTACGATTCCTGACCCGGCCGCTATCAAGTATTTGACACACCTGATTGTGCCAAGTTTTCATCAGTCTTCCTCTACTTCTTCTTCCAACTACATTCGCCTCATAAATTTGTTTAACCGTTCTTTCCTCACTCATACGTTCCACATGTCCAAACCATCTCAACACACCTTTCTTAATTTTATTGATAATGCTTATCTCAGCCTTGCATTCTTCCAACCGAAAAAACAGACTAGTGATATTGGTCTAAACGTTCGATACCATATATCATTGTTCCTGTGCGTGTGTGCCGCGGCACACTGGTGTACCGTGGTGATTAGTTGGTGTGACGCGGAAAAAACGTCTAGTTTTGTTAAATAAACTTTGTTATGATTTTACATGTTTTCGTATTATATTTCGTGGTTTTTTTCTTTGGTGTGCCTCAGAAATTTCTTAATTTGGCAGGTGTACCTTGAACAGAAAAAGTTGCGGAACACTGATTTATACCAGCGCCATTTTCATAATATACTAGCTCAAGGCCACTTTTACAGAGATGAATTATATCCATTTTTCATTAATGTTTTACTTAGTACATACCACTTTTTCTTAAAATCTACTGTGACATGTGTTTCGATGCATTCGTATCATTTTCAAACACCGAATGCAGAATGCATAGAAACATGTGTCAAAGTAGATTTTAAGAAATAGTGGTATTTACTAAGTAAAACATTAATTAAAAATGGATAGATTTTACCACAAAGTGACTGCCGAATCAATTAATGAAAAAATGAATTAAATTGTGGGTTTACTTACAGTTTAATTAGATTTTAGTTTTGTATTGACATTTCTTGGTGGAACTGCATTTTAAAGAATAAAATAACAACTATGTAATTTTTTGCAACTCTAAAACCGATTTATACTCGGTAAAGACCAAATGCCGCCTATGCAATGGCTGCATTGCTCCTGTTCTCTTATACGGCTGTGAAACATGGCACCTTACAAGGGCCCAGAGCAGCAGTGTACTGAGCTTTGAGAATAGACGTCTGCGGAGAATTTTAGGCGTGCAGTGGTTTGACTTAGTGACGAATGAAGAGATAAGGCGTAGGACGCAGCAAATTTTGGTCACAACTCTCGTCAAGAAAAGGCGATTCAGTTGGCTTGGCCATGTACTCCCGAGAGCCGCCATCAAGGTTGCCTCTTTTACAAGGCATCAGGTTCCCGACCACTGCTGACAATTCGTCGGCAGTTCTCGGAAGAACTTCGGGACGCGGATCTGACTTGGGAGGATGCAAGGGAGCTGGCAGCCGACAGAAAAGCCTGGAGACAGTTTGTGGACTCCATAGCGGATATGGTTTAATAATAAAATCCAGTTCAGTAGTCAGGGGTGGTCGTCCTGGGCGGCGCGATCCTGTTGCCTTGTATTTCTGATGGAATAAAAAATAAAATCTACTTACATTGTTGATGATGACCTCTTGACCGTCTTCCAGCACGAAGGTGTTGCCGAGTCCCTCCATTTTGGTGGTCTCGAAGTCTCCGTTCAGCCGCGGCTGGTTCACCACTATCGTGTCGCTCAGGTGACCCTGGAACAGAAAAGGTTTAGTAAGTAACGATCAGTTTAGTAAGTAACATGGAACTGGCAAAGGAAGGATGAAAGCAGAGTGAATGCTGTTGAAATGCGCTCCCTCAGACGAATGTGTGGAAAATCATTGTATGACAGAATTAAAAACGATGATATAAGAAAGGAATGTAAGGCTGAACGAGGAATAATTGAAAAGATTAGAAAGAGCTCTTTGCGGTGGTATGGACATGTGGAGTGAATGGATAGCGAGAGAATGAGTAAGAAAATATATGTGGCGAATGTGAGAGGGAAAACAGAACGTGGACGACCGAAAAAGACTTGGTACGATCAGATCAATCAGAACCTAAAATCTGGTGGTGTCAAAAGTCTGCGTAATCGGAGGGCATGTATGACTAGATGTATAGATGTGAAGGAGGCTAGGAGTGTATGTCAGGACAGAAGAGTGTGGCGTTCCATCCTCTCTGCCTACCCCTGCGGGGAAACGGCGTGATGGTAGTAGTAGTAGTAGTAGTAAGTAACGATCGAGATAACAGTGCGTCAATGCGATGCACTGCCCTATGCACTGTCGGGTGCAGAAAGGGGTAGTCTATTACAAAATGCTGTTTTATTTGAGTACTTTAACCATTTTACTGCGAACGGTCGGTATATAGATGCTTTATTACTGCATGAAAACTGCGTACTGTCGAAATATCGGCTATTGCTCAGTTTGATTTTAGATATCGACCTGTGTAAACGTGTTGCAAACGTGCGCGCGCTAGTCATTATTGATTTGTCAATAGTAGGTAATCATAAATAAACTTTTAAAAAGTATATCGCGGTGAAAATTATATTTGATAAAAATGTACACAATTTTGTGTACACTTAATTGAAAGATTATTTTTTCTCTTAAATTCTAGCATTTCACTCACTCCTTTCAAGAACGTCATAAAGCAAAAAACTTGATTTTTCAGGAAAAAGTTTTTTAAGTTTAAAAATATAACAGAATGTATTAAAAATAAATATCAAGCCACTTATTGAACTTTTTACTATGCAACTGATCTTTTTAGGTAAAACCTGAAATTTTTTTCTTCATTTGAAAAATATTTAGTATATTTAAAAAAATAATTAAACAATACCTTTTCTACAAAATGCAAAAACAACACTTTCTGCCCTGTAGCGGGTAAATATTAAGTTAAAAATATGCCTCTTTTGCTGGGATATAGTACATTTTCTGGGCATTCCGAAAACATGCACAACTGATAATTGAAAATTTTTTATTTATGACGTTCTTGAAAGGAGTGAGCGATATGTAAAAAAAAGGCTTAGCAGTAAAACGGTTAATAATATAAAAAAAACAGAGAAAACTCCATTTATATCATAAAAAAATTTAAAAAATCATTGGCAAATATGCAAAGTGCATTGTGAGTTTACCAACCTGGGACTGCATGTGCGCGTAGAGCAGCGGCTTCCTCATGAAGCCCGCGCCGCAGTCCAGGCACTCGTAGGGCTTCTTGTCGGAGTGGATGAACCGATGCGCGTTCCTGTTGTCCCGGGAGTTGAAGGCCTTATCGCAAACCTGCAGGGGAAAAAAAATTATTTATTTATTTTACGACTTTTTTATGACCTTTCCTTCATGTGTTAACGATCAAGATAACATTGCGTTTATATGCAGTGCCCTATGCACCACTGAGGTGCGGATAAGGGTTTGAAGAAGAAGAAGAATTTATAGATTTGGCCTTTAATTTGTAAAACTCCATTGTAATTTATGTATTACATGTTCAATCAAATGCTGATTTTTTGACTCTACTGAGTGGTAAAATCTTGGTAAAATCTATCCATTTTTAATTAAAGTTTTACTTAGTAAATACCGCTATTTCTTAAAATCTACTGCACACGTGTTTCGATGCATTCCGTATTATTTTCAAACACCATATACGGTGTTTGCAATTGATGCAGAAAGAATTGAAACACGTGTCACACCATATACGGTGTTTGCAAATGATGCGGAATGAATTAAAACACGTGTCACAGTAGATTTTAAGAAATAGTGGTATTTACTTAGTAATACTATAATAAAAATGAATAAAATACATCCAGCAGTAGAGGACAGAGGGCTGTTGAAGAAGAATAAGATAATAAGGAATGGTTATACCTTTGATGCAGACTGTACTTTGAAGGCAGGTAAGCCATATTTCCTACCAATATTTAACGTCAATGCTTCACGACACCACATTCCAAACTGAACACACGTCTACAAAACGATAAGACACGCCATTGTATATTTCACATACACATATACTTTTTGCCATTGTATATATATATATTACATACATGCATACTCTTGCACAGCTCTTTGCATAGGAATGTGATGAGTAACAGGAGTCGATGAGTCAGTGAAATAATTTCCTTTGAGAATAATAATTCTCACATTACATTGTCCTCTTTTCACATGTGATTATTATTTGATGTGATATGCAATCTTGTCGGAATGCATTTTATATAAACAGTTTGTTCATTGTACTGCTAATGCTCGGTGAAATAATTTCCTTTGACAACAATAATTCTCAAATTACAAGCCTTCTAATCACACATCGCTCACTCCTTTCAACAATGTCTTATATCAAAAATCGACAATTTTCAGTTGTGCGCCGCATGTTTTCGGAATGCCAAGAAAACGTACTATATCCCAGCAAAAGTGACATATTTTTAACTTAATATTTACCCGCTACAGGGCAGAAAGTGTCGTTTTTGCATTTTGAAGAAAAGGTATTGTTTTATCGATTTTTTAAATAAACTAAATATTTTTCAAATGGAGAAAAAACCTTCAGGTTTTACCTAAAAAGATCTGTTGCACAGTAAAAAGTTCAATAAGTGGCTTGATATTTATTTTTAATACATTTGATTATATTTTTAAACTTTAAAAACGATCTGAAAAATCAAGATTTTTGATATATGACGTTGTTGAAAGGAGTGAGCGACATGCGATTGTTATTTGACGGGTGAGCAGAAATGCAATATTGTCGGAATGCATTTTCTATTTATAGTTTGTTTATTGTACTGCTGATGCGGTATAGGCGAGTATTAATTTTATGACGCGTTATAATCATAATATCTGTATTCTTTTCACACTCTATTATCCTTATATGAAGGAATGAAAAGACTAATTTTATTAGCGGATCTATACTATGATCTGTCTGGAAGATTGATATTGAAAAAATCGGATATAGGATGATAGAACGGCTAATGCCTTTAACATAATACATATATCTTGTTTTGAATATTGAAAGCATTAACTTTGTGGATCATATTGATATATTATTTCGAGAAATAAAAATACTTTGTGTTCTGATCCACTCACATTTTTATTAACCAACTAGTTTCGGCAACAACCTGTTGCCCTCTTCAGGGTTTCATTTATTACTCATTTATTTACATATTCATGTATTTACATTCATTACATTTATTACATTTATTAATCAGTAATAAATGTAACCCTGAAGAGGGCAACAGGTTGTTGCGAAAACTAGTTGGTTAATAAAAATGTGAGTGGATCAGAACACAACGTATTTTTATTTCTCGAAATAATACATATATCTTCTTCTCCTTTATTTTGTTGTAAGCCTTGTGGCCTGTTTTTAAAAGGAATTAGCCTCCTGCGATGTCGATTCCCGGCTATCGACCCATCTCTTTGGTGGTCTGCTCGGGAGTCGTCTACCTCGTGTTTGGACCATATTTATGTGCGTGATAGGGAGTACGTACTACTACAAGCTTGTGTTCTGGAGTGTACTATTGCTGACCACTACATATATGACTGCCGTCTCCATCGTTCCGTTAGAACAAAGGCAAAATAAAGGAATGGGCTAAATGATCAAGAGTTAATTTTATGAAAATTGTAAAAAATTCTCTCTTTTTTGTGTGAATATTAGGTTAAAATCGTTAAAAACAATAAAAAATGCATTAAAAAAGAACTCCACCGACAAGACACACAAGGTGACTCGGTGGGTCTCTGCAAAAAATTATTTTAAATTGTGATTTAAATAAATGTATACAATACATATATGTATGTTAATAAAAAATAAATAAAAAAGGAATTTTTGTAAAAGTTAGTTTTGGTTTACTTTCCGTTGCACGCAGCAGTGAGTATGTCGCGAAGCCCGAACATAATGTGTTAACACATTGTTTGCGGGAAACGCTTAAGAGCGTCTTTTCCATACTGTCGGTAGAGAGCGGGTGACGCTTGTAAGCGTTCTATTTGCTTACTTTTGGTAGAGCGCGAGAGGTGCCAAAAAACATTGCACAAATGGGAATTGGGTTTGCAGTTACTTGTGGTAAGTATACTATAGAGACGGGCTGCAGACTGTCTGAGTCTTCCCCTTTTCCGCACCCGATGGTGCATAGGGCACTGCATCATATAAACGCAGTGTAATCTTGATCGTTCACACATGAAGGAAAGGACTAATGGGTGTATGGTTGGCAGGTTTTGGTAGTCAATGTGTTAACTCTTACCACTCTGTAGGGCAGACATTCTGGCCCGTATGATTCTAGTAGGCAGCTCCGTGGGCCACAATGTCTGGCCCGGCGCAGGTATAACTTTAATCACTGATTTCTCTATCACCCGAGAATATGACTAACTAACTAACTAACCATCACGCCGCTTCCCCGCAGGGGTAGGCAGAGAGAATCGAACGCCACACCACTCTGTCTTTGCAAACATTCTTTGCCTCTTCTACATTCATGCATCTCCTCATACATACCCGACGATTATTACGACTCCTGACCCGGCCGCTTTCAAGTATTTGACATACCTGATTGTGCCAAGTTTTCCTCCGTCGTCCTCTGCTTCTTTTTCCAACTACATTCGCCTCATAAATTTGTTTAACCGTTCTTTCTTCACTCATACGCTCCACATGTCCAAACCATCTCAACACACCTTTCTTAATTTTATCGATAATGCTTATCTCAGCCTTACATTCTTTCCTTATTTCATCATTCGAACATCTATCAAACATCGTTTTGCCACACATTCATCTGAGGGATCGCATTTCGACTGCATTCAGTCTGCTTTCATCCTTCTTTTGCCAACTCCATGCTTCGCTTCCATACATAAGGGTTGGAACCAGAACTCCATTGTGTACTGCCAGTTTAGCTTCCGCTGATAGATTTTTATTTGCTAAAACTGATTTTAGTGCACCATTCACTATGTTCCCAGCATTTCCCGAGAATATTCTACCAAAAAATATTTCAGATAAATACAGTCAATCTTAATTAACATGGTCATACTAATTGCCAGACAGAGTGTCCCAAAATTAGCGAACCAAAATATTTATTTTAATGGTAGAGAAACGTCACATTTTTTTGATCAGAGTAGCTGATAAGTTATGAGAAAAAATGGTCAGAGTGGAAAGGGTTAAGAGGGTGGGCACTCGCCTCACACTTGTAGGGCTTCTCCCCGCTGTGGATCCGGAGGTGCTTCTTGAAGTGCTCCGGGTACACGAAGGTGGCGTCGCAGGTGGAGCACTTGTAGGGCCGCTCGCCCGTGTGAGACGCCTTGATGTGGTACTCTAGCAACCTGGAACAAACCACAATAGATGTCTCTAGTGAAGTTCTAGTGATTCAAGAACAATGTTTCGAAATTGGATCAAATATATAGAGCTTCCAAGAATTTGAGTAGTGTGGTTGTCAATCGTGGGTAGAATTGGTGACTGTTACACGTGTGTAAAGTGATAACTCAAACTTGCCCATGACGGACGTAAGCCCCGTAATTGCCCAGACTATGATGAGATGTCAAAAAATAATATGAAAAGTAACTCCTATAATTGGAGATAAACCAGATTTGTGAACAAGTATTTGGACACACTCAAAATGTTGCAAATCACAACGACATATGTGACACATTATGCATTTGAGTTGCGTTGTTGTTGAAATGGTTTTGCCATTTCTAAAGTGTGTTTGTTTTTTTTCTTTCGTTATTGTTTTTTGTTCCTTGATTTTTATTTATTTATTTATGGTTTACAAACAATGAAAAACACATTACAAGAAATGAAATACAGTGCAATACAAATCCTTTAAATGTTTTTCATCAATTAGATGAGAACACAACAAACTTACAGAAACAAGTAAAAGTACAGGTTAACTACTAGATATAGTATAGAAATTTGGTCGTAAAAAAAGAGTAATAACAATAAAAAGTAATGAATTGCAAAAATTTAACATTTCATTCAAACCCTTATCCGCACCCCAATGGTGCATAGGGCACTGCGTCATATAAACGCAGTGTTATCTTGATCGTTTTTACACATGAAGGAAAGGTGATCAGCCCTCCGCTTCAGGTACCAGTCTAGGGTAATATTAAATCAATATTACAGTGAAAAAATCACTTATATTTATTTTACCCCCCTTGGGAATCGAACCCGGGACCTCCAGAACGGTAGCCGAGCGTGCTGACCATTACACTACGGAGGCGGACAAAATTTTCATTTAAATTTCTAAAAATTTAAATTGAAATTAAACTAAGATACATAATTAAGGTGAAAAATTCGAGACTCTGTTTCAATTCAATTTCACCAATCTGGTAATCGACCTCTTGTATTGTGGAAAGGTTCTTTATGGTGGTACGGACATGTGGAGCGAATGGATAACGAGAGAATGACTAAGAAAATATATGTGGCGAATGTGAGCGGGAAAACAAAACGAGGACGACTGAAAAAGACTTGGCACAATCAGATCAATCAGAACCTAAAATCTGGTGGTGTCAAAAGTCTGCGTAATTGGAGGACATGTATAACTAGATGTATGGATGTGAAGGAGGCGAGGAGTGTATGTCAGGACAGAAGAGTGTGGCGTTCCATCCTTTCTGCCTACCCCTGCGGAGAAACGGCGCGATGGTAGTAGTAGAATTGTTTTTGTTTTTTTAAACTTTTTTTTGCTTACATCTCTACTCTTATACCCATTATTTATTGTTATCACAACGACAATAATGCTCAAAAATGTAAGTAAAATACTAGTAAAGAAAAAACTTTTTTCCACAATATAAATTAAAGAAACAAAAATTAAAAAAAATAAAATTACCTCCGCCGCTTGAATCTTTTATCGCAATTCCTACATTTGTATCGCTTGTCATCAAAGTGCGTAGCTCTCTTGTGCGACTGGAGATTGCTACGCTGGGAGAAGGTGGAACCGCACATATCGCAAGTATACGGACGTTCACCTGCAAAAACCAATTTAGTTATTAGTTATCGATAGTTATTATTATTATATCGTTGGCAAAAGAAGGAAGAGAGTAGACTGAATGCGATCTTTCAGACGAATGCCCGGCTAAACGATGTACGAATGGTGAAATAAGGAAGGAATGCAAAGGACACGCTCAAATGTTGTAATATTTATTTATTTATTTTTTATCATTTACATTGGTGTTCCGCAAAGTCTGTGCCGCGACACGCTGGTGTACCGTAGAGATTAGTTGGTGTGCCGCGGAAAAAAGTCTATTATCTAATACTTTTTACTATGCAACAGATCTTTTTAGGTAAAACCTGAAGGTTTTTACTCCATTTGAAAAATATTTAGTATATTTAAAAAAATTATTAAACAATACCTTTTCTTCAAAATGCAAAAACAACACTTTCTGCCCTGTAGCGGGTAAATATTATGTTAAAAATATGCCGCTTTTGCTGGGATATAGTACATTTTCTGGGCATTCCGAAAAGATGCACAACTGAAAATTGACAATCTTTGATATTTGACGTTGTTGAAAGGAGTGAGTGATACATCAAAAAACTTGATTTTTCAGGACATTGTTTTTAAAGTTTAAAAATGTAATCAAATGTATTAAAAATAAATAGCGGGAGGCGGACAAATGTAATAGAAATGTAGTATAGTGTAAATGAAATATGTGGGAAAGTGGAAGAAGACGCGTACCTGTGTGAGTTCTCTCGTGGTCCCTGATCTCAGCCCTGCGAGCGAACGCCTTGTTGCAGGTCCGGCACACAAAGGGCTTGTAGCCCGTGTGCACCACTCCGTGAACCTCCAGGTTGTGTTGCGTGCCGAAAGCCTTACCTGAGAACAAAGCAAAGACTGTCAATGCTGCACAAGAAATACTGTCACAATGATTAAGGAAACACTTGTTTTTATACCACTTGAGTTATATGAAAGACTACTAGTTTCGGAAGCTAAGCTTCCATCGTCCGGTCTGAATAATAACTGAAACACTGTCGCGTTAATCCAGGCTCAACCCTCAGCTCTTCAGAAAACAATCATTGAAGCCATTTTAAGAAGAACTGAAAATTGACAATTTTTTTATATAAGACGTTGTTGAAAGGAGTGAGCGATATGTTCTCGTGAAAATATCGTTGATTTTTTACACACCTAAAAAAGGTACTTTTTTTTGGTAAAAAGGTGTTCAGCAATTTTAGGAAGGGTTAAATTGTAATGTGTCTTCTCTCTTCTAATGAATACTTGATCATCCGAGTTTACTCCGTGTCAACGAAATATCTATAATGCTAATAATCATAATATAAGAGTATAAACTCTTATATATATCTATAATATAAGAGTTTCTGCTTAGTAAAAAGCTTCTTTACATCTCACCAATAGATGTCTCTAGTGAAGTTTTAGTGATTCATGAACAAGGTTTCTAAATTGGTTCATATATATAGAACTTCCAAGAATTTGAGTAGTGTGGTTGTCAATAATGGGTAGAATTGGTGAATGTTACACGTGTGTAAAGTGATCACTTAAACCAGCCTATGACGGTCGTAAGCCCCGTAAATACCCAGACTTCCATATTCTTCTTCATCTTTGATGAGATGTCAAAAAATAATATCTATAATGCTAATGCAAATACCCTCTTCTTCTTTGTCTTCTACTTGGTGTAGCCCTTGTGGCCTATTTTCAAGAGGGATCAGCCTCCTGCGATGTCGATCCATCTCTTTGGTGGTCTGCCCGGAAGTTGTCTACGTTGGAGTTGGCTGTACAGTGCAATGTGGGGGAGTCTGGATGGTTCTGGATGATTCTCCTCACATGCGCATACCATTGTCTCCTTAATTGTCTTCTCCACCTAACGACAACTTCCATCTCGCATATTTCCCTTATCCTGTTGTTCCTTATTCTATCTCATAGACTCTTGCCAGATATGCTTCGTAGATTCTTCATTTCTAACACGCGTTGAGAGTGTCCATGCAAATAATCGCTAGTGAATAAGTTAGGTCGTGAGGTGGGGACGACAACGAAGGCGATACTGGAATGATCATGTAAACAGAATGTCAGATGAGACTTCCACGTATCGCCCTTCGAGGAATCCCCGAAGGACGCAGACCCCCAGGCAGACCTCCAAAAGGGTGGAAAGACAGCTGGGAGTCAACTTCCCAAGAGCTACAAGCGGAGGCACAAACAGATCCTTAGGATCTAGAAAAAGAAGAAGAGAATAAGTTAATAGTTACCGCAGATGTTGCAAACGAAGTCCTTGATGCCGAGATGGGTCTTCTCGTGCTGGGTAAGGTTCTGCATGGTGAAGAATGACTTTCCGCACTGGGAGCACGTGTACGGCCGAGGACGGTCCTGAGAAAGAGTACAGTCATAACTTAATAATAATTTTGGATAATTTAGTGTAATTTTTGTAAAATACTCAAGGGTGCTTTATATATTTTGTTCCATTTATTTAAGGATTCTTGATGGCACAAACGTTTCACGTAGCTTAGTGGAATCATTGAGAAGGTTGGTGCCGAGTTTTTGGTGGTTGCGCGTTATGCGAGCTCATCCGCACGTTCATTGCCTTCAAGTCCTACGTGCGCCCTCACCCACATCAGGTGTATTGAAGAGTTGGCACAACGCAGTAGCTCGTGGATTGAGTTAATAACGGAATTTAGGTTAACAGGTGCATAGTTACCATGTGCGTCTTGAGATGAGACTGGTAGGTGTATTTGGAGGCAAACGTTTTGCTGCAGACGTCACAGTTGTAGGGCCGAACTCCGATGTGGGTGTTATTGTGCTCTTCCAAGAGCTTTCTAGACCTGGAAACGTGTCGGAGCATTAGTTATACGTCTCCCAGAGTGGTGACAAAGGGATAGAATGCCTTTATATGCATCTGCTTTTATATATTTTTCTTCTAACCCTTATCTGCACCCAATGGAGCATTGTTTTGTTGCAGAGTAATCTTGTTAAGAGTCTTGTTTATGCCCAAACTTAAATATTTTTCATCTATGTTAACCAGCTGCCTGAGATATATAAAATAGAACCAATTCGGGGATCCAAAATAAATGATCTGAAAAGATACTTTATGGAAAGATATATCGCTCACTCCTTTCAAGAATGTCATAAATCAAAAAACTTGATTTTTCAGGAGAACGTTTTTAAAGATTAAAAATATAGTATAATGTATTAAAAATAAATATCAAGCCACTTATTGAACTTTAACTGCGCAACAGATCTTTTTAGGTAAAACCCGATGGTTTTTTCTCCATTTGAAAAATATTTACTATATTTAAAAAAATAATTAAACAGTACCTTTTCTTCAAAATGCAAAAACAACACTTTCTGCCCTATAGCGGGTAAATAATAAGTTTAAAATATGCCGATTTCGCTGGGATATAGTACATTTTCTGGGCATTCCGAAACATGCACAACTGAAAATTGACAATTTTTGATTTATGACGTTCTTGAAAGGAGTGAGCGATATATGTAATGATTAGGAGTATGTGACCTCCAAAAAGATGGAGGCACAAACAAATCCCTAGGATCTACAAAAGAAGAAGACTTATGTATGTAATATGTTTTGAAAAATAAAAAATAAACAAATATGTTGAGATGTCAAAAAAAAGTTAATAAACCTTTACACTACAGAAAAAAGAAAGGAGAGTAACACTGGTTGTAGGGGTTGAGTGTAGATTGCTTGCTATAGGACACAGGTGGCACTCACCCAAACTTCCTGTTGCATATGTGGCACATGTGCTGCTTGACCTGCTGCGTGTGGTGGACCTTCATGTGAGAGCGGTAGAGACGGATGGAGTCGAAGGCCATGTCGCACGGCAGGCACTTGTGTTCGCCGGGCTCCTTCACAATGTGTTCGTCTGGACAGAACACGCGCACAAATTAACACACTATCTGCGGGCGGATTCGCGGTCATAATAGAGATAAAAATCTCTGAAAAGAAGTGATAACATTTAACCATACTGTATGCATCGATATGAGATCAAAAGATGTCACAAAAGTCATACGTAAAAATAACTTACACGCAATTTACGACGAGTCGAGTGAAAAGGTAAAATTACCCTTCCCGCCCAACACCACCAGTCGAGTGAAACGACAAATTACCCTTCCCGCAGATAGTGTGTTAATACCACAGGTGTCTCCGCTCTTTTATTTTTTATCTTTTAAGAGAAATATTTGTGTTTTTATTATTCACACAAATATTTCAATTTCTTACTATTTCTGTGAGCCTAAGCGGCTCATTATTAGAAATGGGTATCAAATTGTGGTAGAGTGGGTTCAAACCGAGAAACTCTGATTTAAGAGTCCGCGACACTAACCACGGGACCACAACCCGACACATTTAATGATTTCATATTGGTTTAACACAGGATTGGTAACGTTTGTGGCAACTTTAATTAAGCTTTCGATAGAATACAGTACACAGAACAGATTTGTGTTTTAAGAATTTTTTGTGCAATATTGGAAATGTAACTTTTTGGTGAGGACCTCCACAAATAAAGGCGAAAATTATTAGAGTGGTAGAGTCCGCGACACTAACCACGGGACCACAACCAGACACTTGAGATGAAATGTCTATCCTTTACATCATGGGTCGGCAACCTGCGGCCCGCGAGACATCTTGGTGCCGCCCGCGAGATTCTCGCCGCAACGCACATGACGGACGATATTATACACAATCGAGTGAAAGGAAGCGAGAAAGGGAGCGAAGGGAATCTCATTGATTTTATTAAATACAATAAATGTCGTTAAAATATACACTTAGCGTTTTATTTTTAAAACTAAAATATTTGTACATAAATATTGTATGTATACCTACTGCAAGTGCAGCCCGCACTGATCCCCATGAAAAATATTTGGCCCTTTTACAACAAAAGGTTGCCGACCCATGCTTTACATGAAAGAAGATGAAAGTCTAATCTTCTTCAATCTTCGCCTATTCCTCATTCATGCATCTCCTCATACATTTTTTTAAACCTTTATCCGCACCCAATGATGCATAGAGCACTGCATCATATAATTCATTCATTTCATTCAAACCCTTATCCGCACCCCAATGGTGCATAGGGCACTGCATCATATAAACGCAGTGCCCTCCGCTTCAGGTACAAGTCCAGGGTAATATTGAATTATATTATAATGAAAAAATCACTTCAATTTATTTTACCCCCCCTGGGAATCCAACCCGGGACCTCCAGAAGGGTAGCCGAGCGTGCTGACCATTACACTACGGAGGCGTACAAAAAAGAAATATAAACCCAGTGTTAACTTGATCAATAATTCGATTCAATCATTAATCATATCTTGATCATTAATTAAAACATGAAGGAAAGGTGATCAGCCCTCTGCTCCAGGCACCAGTCCAGGGTAATATTGAATAAATATTGGAGTGAAAAATCACATTTATCTGACCCCCGCTGGGAATCGAACCCGGGACCTCCAGAATGGTAGATGAGCGTGCTGATCATTACACTACGGGCGGACATTGGCAGACTCCCCAAATATAGAAAATCATCTACCTGTTCAAACACTTCAGGGAAGGTGAAAACTAACTATGACTGCCGCTGTTAAGAGTACCACGAGAGACACTGTTAAGTTAAAAATATGCCGCTTTTGGTGGGATATGGTACATTTTCTGGGCATTACGAAAACATGCACAACTGAAAATTGACGATTTTTGATTTATGACGTTCTTGAAAGGAGTGAGCGATATGTGTTCCATATTTTAATTGATTAAAATTAGTGCTAGACATAGTGAAAGAAATAAGCACAAAGATTTTATTTATTTAAACCTCATCTACAGAAAATAATTAAGTACATTGGCGGGCTTATTGCTACGCTACAAAGTAATATCTTCCTAACTAACTAACTAACCATCACGGCGCTCTCCGCAGGGGAATCAGAGAGAATCAGACGCCATACCACTCTGTTTTTGCAAACATTCTTTGCCTCTTCTACATTCATGCATCTCCTCATACATACCCGACGATTATTACGACTCCTGACCCGGCCGCTTTCAAGTATTTGACATACCTGATTGTGCCAAGTTTTCCTCGGTCGTCCTCTGCTTCTTTTTCCAACCACATTTGCCTCATAAATTTGTTTAACCGTTCTTTCTTCACTCATACGTTCCACATGTCCAAACCAACTCAACACACCTTTCTTAATTTTATCGATAATGCTTATCTCAGCCTTACATTCTTTCCTTATTTCATCCTTATTTCCACCACGAGGGACACTGCCAACTATATCGCGGAAAAGCTCACCCATGTGCTGCGTGAATTCTCCGCGCCTCCTGAACATCTGCGCGCACACCTCGCAGATGTGCAGCCTGACGTTGTGTATGATACGCAGGTGGTAGGTTATCACTTTGCTGACACCGAAAAAACCTCCGCTCTCTTCAGACTCCGAGTCACCTGAAAATGGAAGACCAAATGAAATTTTGATAATTTCATTAATCAATTCGGCAGTCACTTTGTGGTAAAATCTATCCATTTTTAATTAATGTATTACATAGTAAATAGCACTTTTTCTTAAAATCTACTGCAGCGCGTGTTTCAATGCATTCATTTAAAAAATAAAAATTCAATAAATAAATAAAAATAGGAAACAGCTACTACCCCCTCTTCAACCTTCAATGTCCCAAGGACCCAACTCTAAAATTTAGAATTAGCTTCACATACGGTGTTCGGAAATAATGCGGAATGCATCGAAACACGTGTCACAGTAGATTTTAAGAAAAAGGTATTTACTAAGTAATACATTGATTAAAAATGAAATTTTAATGACCGTCCAGATGCTGATGCATGTATATATTCTTCTTCAAACCCTCATCCGCACCCGATAGTGCATAGGGCGCCGCATCATATAAACGCAGTGTTATCTTGATCATTGACACATGAAGGAAAGGTGATCCGCTTCATGGTCCAGTCCAGGGTAATATTTATTAAATCACCTATATTTATTTGCCCCCCACTGGGAATCGACCCCGAGACCTCCAGCACGATAGCTTAACGCGCTAACCATTACACCACAGAGAGTGGTATTTACCAAGTAAAAATGGATAGATATTACCACAAAGCGACTGCCGAATCAATTAATGAAATAATTTATGTTTTACTATAAGTTACGTTCAATTTGTATGTGTATATATTACCGTAGAACGGGGCTACTTGAACTTTGATGTGTTACTTGAGCCCAGTACAAAAAAATATTTAGATCTGTATTTGGCCTACAATAATGAACGTATCGACATGATTCATTGTTTCCTTGACAGGTGGCACTTATTGTCACGATACTTCGATCGATACCACGATCTAAATATTTTTTTTGTACTGTGCTCAAGTAACACTTCAAAGTTCCGTTCTACGGTACATTTATTTTAAACCTCCTGGGAATTGAACCCGGGACCTCTGAGGCAGTAGCCAAATGCACTTATCATTATTTCACTATTCTACTTCAACCCCTTATCCGCACCCAACGGTTTTTCCCTGACAGGTGACACTTATTGTCATGATACGTTCATTATTGTAGACAAAATACAGATTTGAATCTCTTTTTTGTACTGGGCTCAAGTAACACATCAAAGTTCAAGTAGCCCCGTTCTACGGTACTGTATATGTATTATTGTATTACCCCTTTTTATTAAAAATAAAAGCTTTTGTGTGGGTTTATTGCAATGTTTTTGGAACAATACACACAGTAATTTTTGAGTTGAGAGATTTGTCTTTTCAAAACTAGCAAGTTTTGAAAATAGGTGCCTGAGGCGAATACTGGGTACAAAGTGGTATGACTTCGTCAGGAATGACGATGTGAGGAGAAGAACTCAACAGCCCCTCATACAAGAAGTCCTGAAGAGGAGAAGGTGGACATGGTTGGGACATGTCCTTAGAATGCCACCTGAGAGCATCAACCCCTCGTGTCTCGTCTTCCAACCCCGAGGATTCCGGCGCCCCGGAAGGCCGTTGACGACCATTCACCGACTACACTCAGCGGAACTTCGAGACGCCGGACTGACCTGGGAGGAAGCCAAGGAGATGGCGCGTGACAGAGTGACTTGGAGGCGTCTCGTGTTGGCAATATGCTCCACCTAGGGAGGGAACATGGAAAGAGGAGGAGGGATTTGTCTTTTGACTTTAAATCCACAAAGTGGCTGCCAAATCAATTAAGAAAAAGACGTCTCTAGTTACCGTTGGTTTCTTGGGAGTTCTCATCCTGCGGATCACCTTTGCTGGTGGATTTATCCTTTGCGGCGGATTTCTTTGAGCTGTCGCACAGAACACATTGGTACATGTTTTCGCCGACAGGTTTCACCATCTGCAAGATAAAATAAGACATCCTTAGTCCTTTGGCTGCCAAAATTTGATATGTTGGTTAATATATCCAGAATAAAACAAGGTTTGTTGGATTGAATTCTACATTTATTTATGTATATGTTAATACGTGATGCGTTTCGTCTTCTTAGGACATTATCAAACACTCACATCTCGTAGACTCTTGTCAGATATGCTTTTTAGAGTCTTCATTTCTGACACTCTTAGCGCGTTTTTTGTTACTGCGGTGTCTGTGTGAAGTGATCACTAAGGGCGATTGTGCTCTATAGGAACGTAACCATATTTAACCTTGTGCACATATCGCTCACTCCTTTCAAGAACTTCATAAATCAAAAATCATCAATTTTGAGTTGTGCATGTTTTCGGAATGCCCAGAAAATGTACTATATCCCAGCAAAAGCGGCATATTTTTAACTTAATATTTACCCGCTACAGGGCAGAAAGTGGCTTGATATTTATTTTTAATACATTGTATTATATTTATAAACTTTAAAAACGTTCTCCTGAAAAATAAAGTTTTTTGATTTATGACGTTCTTGAAAGGAGTGAGCGATATGTTTGTTAAAAATGTAAAACCTTACCTCATCAAAAGTTAGACTTTCAGAGTCTACGAAGTTGACTGACTTGGACGCGTTGGGGGCTGAACTACTGTTCTTGTTTATCCGGAGTATGGAAGGCTTCCCCAAGGAGTTCACACCCTCCAAATTTATACTTTCTGCAACAACGAAAAATAAGAAATTATAAAGTTTCCTGAGGAATAACACATTATGCTCAGGCTTCACGGCAAACTCGCTGGAAAGTAAACCAAAAAAAAAAATCGCTTTATCTGATTTGTATAAAATTTTATACGATTATAAAATTGAATTACGGATAAGGGTTAGAAGTAGAAGAAGAAAAAAAATTGAGATATTGAAAAAAATCTGATACAGAATAAAATAACAACTATGTAGTTTTTTCCACATGAGGTCATCAGTCTGATGATGTCAGTTGACAGAAAAACTCATCATTCTAACCCTTATCCGCACCCCAATGGTGCATAGAGCACTGCATCATATAAACGCAGTTTTATCTTGATCGTCAACACACGAAGGAAAGGTGATCAGCCCTCCGCTTCAGGTACCAGTCCAGGGTAATATTGAATAAATATTAGAGTGAAAAAAAAAACGCTTATATTTATTAGACCCCCCCTCTGGGAGTTGAACCCGGGACCTTCAGAACGTTAGCCGAGCGCGCTGTCCATTACACTACGGAGGCGGACAAAACTACATACTTGATATTTTTTTATAAAATACAGTTCCATCAAGAAATGTCAGTACAAGACTTAAATCAGATTGTTTTTGTGTTTTTCAAGGGATCTTGCATCCCTTATGTCATTGCGACCATATTAGGTCTATTGTGACCTCCCTATGTGTCATAGCTCACTCTCAAGACCTACATGAGTCATGTGGCTCACGACCTGTCTTGGTGATGCTTCACCTTCTCGGAGTCCAGTAGTGGTCCTCCAAAGATAGTCCTCTTCTTTCATAGGTACTATTAATAATCTTCTTCTTCTTTTTCTAGATCCTAAGGATCTGTTTGTGCCTTCGCTTGTAGCTCTTGGGATGTTGACTCCCAGCTCGGCTGTCCAAATTTGAAACACAGTAAGGGACATTTTTTTGTAGTAGGTTTTTTTTGCATTTTTGGACTAAGTAGAGTCCACTTAGTCAATAAATGCAAAAAAAACCTACTACAAAAAAAAGGCCCTTACTGTGTTTTAAATTTGGACAGCCCAGCTGTCTTTCCACCTTTTCGGAGGTCTGCCTGGGGGTCTGCGTCCTTCAGGGATTCCTTGAAGGGCGATACGTGGAAGTCTGTCATCTGACATTCTGTTTACATGATCATTCCAGTATCGCCTTCGTTGTCGTCCCCACCTCACGATATCCTCCGTCTTACACATGCTCCGGATGTCGGTATTTCTTACTCGGTCTCGCAGTGTGTTTCCGGTTATGGATCGGAGAGTCTTCATCTCGGTTCGAAGTCGAGATTTTGTTCTAGAAGTATCTGCTCTTGCCTCACTATTAAAAGTAACATTAAAAAATGGATGCTTACCATCTTCAATTTCTTCATATTGCGTTTCACCATCGGAATGCTCATCAACCATCTGTAAAATGTTTAAAAATAAAATTAACCCTTCATTTGTATTAATACATTGTGTACGGTGTGCACATATTTGTGCGTTTCAGAAACCTTGTGTGGTGGCTGGGTGCACATTTTTGTGCATTTCGGCTACCTTCAATTTAGTATACAAAAAACACGTCATAAACTTCTAATCTCTCGGCCTTTTTGCTTTTGTTGTGTAGTGGATAGATGTCGTTGTAATATAAAAAATAATACTGATATTTACTGGTTCAAAACATAGCTAATGGTCGTAATCTGTTTTGAAGGAAATGTTACAAATTAACTTTAAACAATGGATACAGATGGTGCGTTTTTTTCTTTGTCCTAAAATGAAATAAAATACAAAGATCATTGTCCTTTACTTAAGTCGGCAGTCGGTACTTACAAAGCAATAAACGCGTGTGGGGAAAGCCCATAAATCATTTTTTATTCGCAGATTTTGAGTTTTCGGCGGTTGTTAATCTGTGTTGTTATTTTCTAATATTTTATTAGTGTTTTTAACATTTTTTTTACTTTTGTGATTTGTGGACTAACATGATTTTATTTTGAGACGTTAGAGACCATTTAACCGTTTTTGTATTGTTTTCGAGTTCAACCTCAAGTTCAAAATATGAAGTTCACTGACATATTTTATATTTCCGGACAGCTGTCTAATGTCGCCCGCCTCAAGATACAGTTTTATCAAAACATTGCCGTAAATAATGTGTTAAAATATATTACATTGGACATTCATGTAGAATATCAATTAACCCTTTGACACCGCTATACGTCATCAAATTTTACGTCATCGGGTGTGTTATGGGGCGTATCCCTTTATGTATTTGCTGTAATAGTTATTCGACGTCATTCATTACCAACTTACGAAAACAAAGTATTTACGAAGGCGAATTTTGCACAAGAAAATTATGAATGAAAATATTGATTATACCGACTGTTATAAACACAGAACGAGTCTTACACAATCCTTTATAGGTTGAGTATGTTAAATTAGACGTGAATCACTGTATTCATTTTGGATTTGAACTCTTCGTTTAAAAATTTAATGTTAGTTTTAGTTGAATCAGCAAATCGTAGTCATACAGTAGAAAGTGACGTGATTATTTGATATCTTACTAGCTTAATATTGCCCTGAAAAAATCCCAAAGCGATTTTAAACTTGGAAGTATAATATATTGACTTGTTAAAAATGACTCAAAAATGTCAGCTAGATCCGATTCCGACTCGACGTTGGCCGGTACACAGACGCTTACAACCCCGACCAGCACAGCAGACAGACACGGAACAGTGCAAAGACGTTTACAGAGAATTGGAAGTATAATATATATTGACTTGTTAAAAATTACTAACTGCATTGATGTTTATTTTCTTGCCAAGCAAAAGTGACTTAAATGGACCTCCTGAACATTTTACGTTTTGTTAGTTGGTCACTTTCTCCTGTACGACTACGAAATGAATGTTCCTCACATCGTCATCCTGCTGGTTCTTGTACATGCTGGGGTGATGCAGCACTCTGATGATGCTCCCGTCCTCGGCCTGCTCCATGAGGAACGTGCCCTCCTCCAGTTCGATGCTGGAGCTGTCCTTGTCCAGGATCTCCATGTGGCTGATGACGAAGCTGTTCTCCTCGGCGGGCTGCTCCTCCTCCGCGTACTGCAGGGAGTCCAGCTCCCCGGGCTGCTCCTCTTCCGGCTCCAGATCCTCGTTCTTGGCGAGCGCCGGCTGGACAGCAGCGGCCTCTTCAACCGGGTCCACCTCGATCGTTTTGGGCTCGTCTTCCTTCGACGGCGACTCGGTCGGTATGTCCTGAGATGGGATTAGTAGACTGGAAGCATTCTGCAACTAAAAAAAGATAATAAAAACAATTATGTACACTTAATTACAGCATTTTGAGCTTGTCGAAATACTTGTTCACAAATCTGGATTATCTCCAATTATAGGAGATAATTTTCATATTATTTTTTGACATCTCATCAAAGATTTTTTTTTATTTTTTATTTGTATACATTTATTTAAATCACAATTTATACATATTTAGAACTTTTTTTTTTGCAGAGACCCACCAAGCCACCTTGTGTGTTTTGTCGGTGGAGTTCTTTTATAATACATTTTTTATTGTTTTTAACGATTTTAACCTAATATACACACAAAAAAGAGAAAAAAAAATTAAGAATATAAACATGTTACAATTTTCATAAAATTAACTCTTGATTATTCACCCATTCCTTTATTTTGCCTTTGTTCCATATTTTATTTTGAGCTCTAACATCCGTCAGCAACAAATTAAAAATGTTCGGAACGATATATAGCAGTGTTCGACTCCCATATGAAGAAGAATATAAAAGTCTGGGCATTTACGGGGGTTACTCACGGCCCACAGCGTGCTTCTTGACAGATATTGACGCTTAGCATTTTCGAAGGATGAAAGTAGACTGAATGCCGTCGAAGTGCGATCTCTCGGAAGAATGTGCGACAAAACGATGTATGATAGATGTTCGAATAATGAAATAAGGAAGGAATGCAAAGCTGAGTTAAGCATTATCGATAAAATTAAGAAAGGTGTGTTGAGATGGTTTGGACATGTAGAACGAATGAGTGAAGAAAGAACGGTTAAACAAATTTATGAGGCAAATGTAATTGGGAAAAGGAGCAGAGGAAGACCGAGAAAAACATGGCACGATCAGGTATGCCAAATACTTGAAAGTGGTCAGGTTAGGAGTCGTAACAATCGGCGGGTATGTATGAGGAGATGCATGAACGTGGAAGAGGCGAAGAATGTTTGCAAAGACAGAGTGGTGTGGCGTTCTATTCTCTCTGCCTACCCCTGCGGCGAAGCGGCGTGATGGTTAGTTAATTAGCATTTTCTATGTTTTGGAATGCATTGTTGTTTTATAGGTTATTACTATTTTCATTGCTTCAGAAGCATTGTAAAATGAATCATAAAAGAATTGTGTGCTTTAATTTTTTTTCTTTTTACCAAATTAAGCCATAGCAACGCGTGGCCGGGTACAGCTAGTAATATATAAAAGTGTCTTACATTTTCGACTTGCGCCTCGACTTTGACCACGGGAAGCGGCTTGCTGGCCTTCTGGATGGCGATCTTCTTCCCCTGCTTGCTGAGGATGACCACGTTCGGAGGCATGGACCTGATCTTCTTCACCGGCAGCAGGTTAACTAGCTGCCCCTGCTTCTTGGCCGGCACGGTGACGGGTTTGGGGGGCGGACTGACCGCCTCGGCGATCGGCGCCTTATTCTCCGCGCCGGCAGGCTCCGAAGCCGGCTTGCCCGCTTTTAAAGGTCTCTCCGAGCTGTAGTATGCCATTGTCTTCTTGAACTGTTGTAGAAGCTCATTTTTTATCTCTTGCATTCTGGAAAAATACACTAGATTATTTTTTTATTTTTTATTTAATATATTTACATTTTTATTAATAACATAATACATCTACACATGGAAAACTTTTATATTTCGATTCGCTGTGCCTCTCCAAAAAAGATACTGAGCTCTTGTGGTTGGAGAGGGACTTACACTTGTGGTTTAAGTTTTATGATAAATGGTAATAAATGGTCTTTTTTTTGTTTATTTTTTCAAGATTTATATGTAAGCTTTAATTTTTTTCTTAAGTAATTTTATATCATCTATTTTTTTAATTTCTTTATTATACCTCCTGTTCCCAACACAGATTCAAATAAAAACATATTTAATTAGCTAGAAGAAACAAAAATCCACTGAATGATCTATAAACCTTGTACATAATAAGCAAAGTAAATAATAAATGCAATTCCCATCTAAAAAAAAAATCTGGAAAAACAAGCGTAGTGTTGGGGCATTGCATTCTATGAAAGTGGTAGGCAAGCTGCTATCCGCGGGTAATTCAATTATCCACTACGACATTTTGAACTCTTCTTCAAACCCTTATCTGCACCCGATGGTGCATAGGGCACTGCATCATGTAAACGCAGTATTATCTTGATTGTTAACACACAAAGGTAGGGCGATCAGACATCCGCTGCAGGTACCAGTCCAGGGTATTTGAAAGCTGTCCCACCGCATGCCCAGATCTGATACAGAAGCATCTAGGCTTCCTGACAGATCTGTTCTTGCAAAGCAATATTTTTTTTTTTAACTAAGTTGCGAATTTATTGAAAATGTGAAACAATACAAAATTGTATCGCGATTTTACTGTGAATTTACATTTAAAAGCTTTCAATATCCCTGTCACTGCCAATCTAAATAAATACAAGTTTGTAAATCCGTCACCAAATTTTCTAGAAGTACCCCGCTGTAGGCAGTGAAAGGGATTAGTATTTAGTTCAATTAGTCAGCTAGATCCAATTCCGACCCAACGTTGGCCGGTACACAGACGCCCACAACCGCGACCAGCTCGAAAAGTCTTCCATGAATAAAAAGAGAATCGACTAGTTTGCGACACAGGACGGTTCTGCATTCACTCGCCAACAAGCGGAGACTGGACCCAACATACCTGAACTGCAGATCGTCATACTCCTGAACCAGCTTATAGCACTTCTTGCAAATAATCTGCGAATGTATATCTTTTGTGATGTCTTCTCCGACTATTTCCAATATGCCCTCGTTCAACTGTTTGGCCGATGACGGCAACTTGTTCTAGAAATAAACAAAATATTTTTATAATAATAAAATTAAAATGTAACTTAGTTTTAAAGTCACTATAAATATTTTATTATAACTTAATTATAATGTCTACCGGTTTCCAAGCTAACCGCTTCTTTATCAAGACTGATTAGTACTATAACACTATCTGCTAAACAATATTCAAAATATTTTGACGGTTAAGGAAAGAAGCTTAGGTAGATCTGAAGTGGCTTTATTTTTTTGTGTTGATTGGCAGTCACAGTCAAAAGGGATCAGGGATGATGGGTGATTGGAAACATATTTAATAACGGACTTTTAGCAAAATCATTTACTTGTGTATTTATTACTTGTAAATTATTATTAATTGCCTTTTTTATTTCTAATATTTCTAAGTAATCTAATTTAATTGCTGTATTGCATGTGTGTAATATATTTAGACCTTTATTTTTATCAAATCAGTCTTGATAAAGAAGTGGTCTTTTTATTTAATTCTGAAGACCATTATAAGAATATGCTTTAAGGGTATAATCAGTTAGAAAGTTCTCACCTGCTCGCTGAATATCTGCACAGCATTCCTGATGGACACGCCGGCTCTGTTATTGCAAATGTAGCAATGAATATTGGATTTGTCCATATCCGCCATTCTAAACAACAACAAAAAAAAAAAATTCAATTAATACATTGTATGCGGGAAACGGCAAATGTCATCATTGCGAACCGTGGGTTGAAGGCGACACCTGGAAAATGCCGTTTTTTTCGGACAGTCGGTTGTATGATCGATAATCCTGAAATTATCCGGAGCATTGGTCTGTATGTTCCCGATAGTTAGCTAAGACAGCGTCGGCATAGATTGTTTCACATTCCTATACACAGGACCAACCTGCCGATGGTTATGCCTGTAGGAGGAGCTACCGCTATGTTGAACAATATCTCATTGGATATTGATCTGTTCCAGGTGTGCGAAGGAGTATTCCGAAGCGGGATTCTTCTACACATTTAACAAGAGTCTTCTTGCTTACTTTTCAATTTGTTTTTTTTAATGTATACGCCTTAAATGTTAGTTTGTAATGTATATATAATTATTGAATAAATTGAAATTGAATATGAATTTTTTACGGGACACAACATATTGCGGGTTTGTTTGTTGGCGTGGAATAATAACAACGCAACTAATTATCATTACTTCTCCTTCGTTGACAGATAAAGGTAGAAATTTGTGCTAATAATCAAAAAATCAACAGTCTCCAAATCAACCCCTGTCATTCGATTCAGATAGACGCTAAATTATTATTATTTATCATTTAATTTATCTTATTTATTGTAACTGCAGACAGTTGGTAGAATTCCATATTGAATTGTTGGGTAATATATCCAAAATCACAACTTTTGTGATTGTGTTTGTGATCGGTAGCCTGGAGGGAAAGAGAGGGAGAGGAAGATCCCCCACACGATGGACCGATCATATTAAGGCAGCAGCAGGCACCTCAGTGGTTGGAGCGCTACGTGCAGCGCAGTCAAGGGATAACTGGAGAAGAGTCATTGCTTCTGCAAGGGTCACAACCCTCAGCAATGAGGATTAAGACGGAGAAGAATATCCAAAATAAAACAAGGTTTGTTGGATTGAATTCAACATTTATTTATGTATATGTTAATACGTGACGCGTTTCCTCTTCTTAGGACATTATCAAACACTCAGATAATGTCCTAAGAAGACGAAACGCGTCACCTATTAACATATCGTAGTCATACAGGAGAAAGTGACCAAGTGCATTTTTTTACAAAAACGTGATCATTGACTATTTGCTATCTTACAAGCTTAATATTGCCCTGAAAAATCCCAAAGGATTTTAAACTTGGAAGTATAATATATTGACTTGTTAAAAATGACTAACTGCATTGATGATTATTTTCTTGCCAAGAAAAAAGTGACTTAAATGGCCCTCCTGAACATTTTACGTTTTGGTAGTTGGTCACTTTCTCCTGTACGACTACGATATACATAAATAAATTTAGAATTCAATCCAACAAACCTTGTTTTATTTTGGATATATTACCCAACAATTTAGTTTATTTTCAAACACTTATCCGCACCTCAATGGTGCATAGGGCACTGCATCAGATAAACGCAGTGTTATCTTGATCGTTAACACATGAAGGAAAGGTGATCAGCCCTCCGCTTCAGATACCAGTCCAGAGTAGTATTGAAGAAATATTAGAGTGAAAAAATCACGTATATTTATTTGACCCCCCTCCCTGGGAATCGAACCCGGGACCTCCAGAACGGTAGCCTAGCGAGCTGACCATTACACTACGCAGGCGGACAACATTTAATTTATATTCTTTATTATTATATATGTTATAAGCAATCATATAATTATATGGAATGGATAACCATGATATATTTTATGGGGAATATTTCAAATTGAAAACATGCGTAGTAACATTTACCAAATTGATAACAGGTGTTTATATTCAGCTTAGAAATATGGCGAAATTATAACATAATCAGATGGTTTGTTATTTAATCTATGATGACCAAACGTTACGCATAATTTCTTTGAAAATTCTAATCAAAAGTATTGTTTGGTTTAGAAGTTGTGCCGATTTTAAGATATTTATATATTTTGCGCTAATCGCAAAAAAAACGCTCGCGCCCGATCCCACTAATATAAGCACACTCATCTTTGTGATCGCTTCTTCCACTATGGGCGCTTGTGCACTACACAGAATTTTGCTGTCCGGCAGTCTTGTTAGCATGATAAAACGGATGATTGGCTTGGATTGGTTTGTGCTTTTGGCCGTCTTTCTTCGGATCAGTGCGCTTGATTGGTGCGTGATCACAATGCACGTAAATTGAATCACACTAAACTGTCGTAGTCGCTTTTATTAAACAATAAAAACTGACAGCCAGACGGTAAAATTCCGTGTAGTGCACAAGCGCTCTATGTGCGCGTTTTGCACATAATAGCTAGCCTTGTCCTTCAGGTCCAGGGTGATATTAAATAAATATCTTCTTCTAACCCTTATCCGCACCTAATCGTGCATAGGGCACTGCATTGTATTGACGCAGTGTTATCTTGATCATTACTAACATGAAGGCAAGACGATCACTCCTGCGCTTCAGGGACCAGTCTAGGGTAATATTAAATAAATATTAGAGTGTAAAATCACTAATATTTATTTTCACTCCCCCCTGGGAATCGAACCCGGGACCTAGAGCACGGTAGCTCAACACGGTAACCATTGCACTACGGAGGCGGACATAAATATCACTAATATTTATTTTGACCCTCTTGGGAATCGAACCCGGGACCACCAGCATGGTAGCCCAGCGAGCTAATTTCTACACTATGGAGGCGGACAAGGACATTATGACATCAACTAACTCCACATTTGAATCAAGTTTTAATTTTGTTAATGATTCAAGAGCAGTCGATTCAACGAAGAATTTTCCCAATATTCTTTGTCATTGAGCGGCCACACAATGGCGTACGATCAATATATATAGAAGGACATATTGGAACAGCTTTTTTTATCAAAATGTTCCGAATATCGAATCTGACGAATAAAAAAGTTCCGCTGTGCATATATTTTACTATTTATTCATTAATAATCGGCTTTTTCTTGGAGAAATATGAGGCTCATTTGCAAAAATGTATAATAATTAGCGTATCTAAGTTTTACAAACGTACGAAGCAGCGAAAAGCAAGAAATTCAAGGATCAGTTGTAAATTAAATTATTATTAGGTTAGATTTTAAGAACTCCAAGCATTCTTAAATATCATTAAAAATTACCAAAATCTGCCATGCGCCTTTCCAGCATTGCTTCCAATATATAGTAACAAATTCGATTTAAAAATACACGAAAGCTATAAGAAATGATACGATTTTTACACAAGTCGCGAATATATCAAATTGGCGATGTCAGCAAAGGCAAATATCAAGAAGGCGTCATTCGAAATAAAAGTAAAACGGACACCCAGACGCACTTTATCCCGCAAGACATTGCTGGCGCTTGAAACTTGAAACAACGATATTATTACCAACAAAACCAAATGCTGTCAAAAAACATAGCAAAATTAAATAAAAACGCGTGAGGTTGGCCGGGACACGTAACACGAAAACCGAATATTCCATTTTATACCCGTCGCCATTTTAAGCAGAACCCCAGCGAACGTCTGACATTATTTTGAGGTTTTGTGTCTCAATTTAGGGACCCTGAAAATGTTTACCTGGTAATTTTTACATCAGACAAATGAGAAGCATCTCCGTTTCGCCGTGCTGCGAATTATTTTTTTCCAAAAATGTTGTCAGCAATGATTCACTCACAAGACGCCACCATTACGTTACAAATTTTATGCGCACGTACGACTCGACGCTAAAGAAGCCTCTTTGACAATTGAGTCAAACGAACGCTTGAATATGTATATATTTTTAAAAATCACATTCGTTTCGTACAATTTTTGATCGCAGTGCTTTGTAACAATATGAAATATTTTTAAATTGTATATTAATAGTAAGTTCAATGATTTTTATCATAAATAAATTTCCATTTATAAAAATAACGCGTATTGTTTTGGTCGCCCTATTCGCGGGAAATTTGAATAGGAAATATAGACATTCCCTAAAATGGTTCAGTTACTCGTTAATTTATATAACTTCACATCACGAAATGTATTTATCTACATTAAAATAATAATAAAAAAATGAATATATTACTACGAATATACATTCAAATATTATGTCTAAAATAATATTTAAAATAACTTACCCAAGCCATGTGGAAAGTGAAGCTCAAGGGAAGTCAGCTCTACAAACTAATTACTCCAGCGCCTTCCTCTCTATTTTTCAAGCTATCAGAAGCCGAAAACAAATGGTGGAATACCTAAGATTAGTCACCTTGCTATATAATTTTTATTTTATTGAATATAATAATTACATTTTTCTAACTTAAAAACTTGCTAAATTCAACCATAGATGGTGTCAAAATGTAGCATGTGAAAAGTGTCTATGGGAGCATAAATATAATCATTTTAATTTTAATAACATAAATATAAGTTACAAAAATTGACTAGTGTTCTCAATCACAGGTAAAAAGGTGAATGTTACATGTGTGTAAAGTGATCACTTAAATCAGCCTATAAAAGGCCGTAAACACTGTAAATACTCAGAATTCCATTGTCTTCTTCATCTTTGTTGAGATATTAATAAAACAAACATATTTAGTGTATTTAATTTTTATTCATATCTCAACAAGATTAATATATCAATGTGCAGTCGATATATATCGACTGCACATTGATACAATTCCGATTTATTGGTATGAATATTAATCCTAATATAGGTGGCACTGCAATGAAAAAAACTTATTTCTGTAAAAAATAGATAAATAAAACAAAAGTCTTTTTTGTTTTTGATAAATACATTTTATTCCAATAACGATATCAAATAAAGAATGTAAAAACTTTTATTAAAACAGCTGTCAGAAAATCTAATTAAAATATTATAATTCACAGAAATATTTAAAAATAGGATAACAATTATTTACGACTTTTTTTTGACATTTTTATTTTTCTTATAAATGAAGATAAAAAATTTGATACATATCGTAGTCGTACAGGAGAAAGTGACTAACTACCAAAACGTGAAATGTTCAGGAGGGCCATTAAAATCACTTTTGCTTGGAAAGAAAATAAAAATCAATGCAGTTAGTCATTTTTACCAACTCAATATGTTATACTTCCAAGTTTAAAATCCTTTGAGATTTTTTCAGGGCAATATTAAGCTAGTATGATATCAAATAGTCAATGATCACGTTTTTGTAAAACAATGCACTTGGTCACTTTCTCCTGTATGACTACGATATATCACGTTGAGCTAATGTTTTTTGCCAGTTCACCCACAATGTCTATGAAAACGCTTGATGGTCTTAATGTTTAGCATTTTTAATGGCAAGGGATTAATTTAAAGATGATCAATGCAAAGAAAAAAACAATTTATTATCTTTCCAATTCATCACACTTCGAAGCTGTTTAAATTTGAGCGGGTGAAAGTTGAAAGTAGAATTATAAAATGTAGAAATTCATAAAAAAGTACATATTTCGCTCACTCCTTTCAAGAACGTCGTAAATCAAAAACTTGATTTTTCAGGAGAATGTTTTTAAAGTTTAAAAATATAATAAAACGTATTAAAAATAAATATCAAGCCACGTATTGGACTTTTTACTGTACAACAGATGATTTTGGTAAAACCTGAAGGTTTTTTCTCCATTTGAAAAATATTTATTATATTTAAAGAAATATAATTAAACAATGCCTTTTCTTCAAAATGCAAAAACAACACTTTCTGCCCTGTAGCGGGTAAATATAAAGTTAAAAATATGCCTCTTTTGCTGGGATATAGTACATTTTCTGAGCATTCCGACATGCACAACCGAAAATTGACAAAATTTGATTTATGACGTTTTTGAAATGAGTGAGCGATTTGTGAAATATTATATTGTATGAAAAACGCATGTGGCACTGATTTCTTCAGTTTTTACAAAAATGTGCATTTTTTCATTGTTTGAGGGATGTTTTCAACATGATAATATCAGCTTTGACATAGGTAGAAATTCATCACAATATTAACACACTTGGGACGGAAAAGGTATTTCTACCCATTGGGTCGATTGATGCTTAACCCTTCCCTTAGGTGCTAAAAACGGGTACACCTGTGATATGCATATGAAAATGTGATTTAAAAACAGTAAAAATGTAAATATTGCTTTTATTGAGCGTTGAAATGTATCAATTTTGTAATGTTAGCTCGGGTAAATACTTAAAAAGAGAAAAAAATATACACCGCAATTGCAGCTATAGCTAGCGAAGCGACACAACCACTCTGAACAACAATTTGTGAGCAACTAAAATGAGATCGTCGGAAACAGTATGAAACCGCTTGCGCGTGTACGTAAAGTGCGGCACGCACGCATACCATGAGAAATGTTTGTGTATTGGTGATTTTATCCCTCCGCCTCCGAGATGTAATGGTCAGCGTGTTTAGCTACCGTGCTGGAGGTCCCGGGTTCGATTCCCAGGGGGGGGGGTGAAAATAAATATTAGTGATTTTACACTGTAATATTTATTTAATATTACCCTGGACTGGTTACTGAAGCGCAAGAGTGATTACCTTGCCTTCATGTAAGTAATGATCAAGATAACACTGCGTCAATTTGATGCAGTGCCCTATGCACCATTGGGTGCTGATAAGGGTTATAGTTAAGATTCTATCCCTGATTTTTTTTACAATTTATTTATTTCAGTCGCTGCAAATGAATAAGTTTATATTATAATACTTTTATGTAACACATAAAAGTATTACTGAGGAATACAAAAATTCTGAGCCCGTATCTACTATAATTTATATTGATTTTCTCATTTTTAAAGTCAAGTTCTAGTAAAATACATATCACCGGTAGGGGAAGGTTAAGGACGGGAAGGGTATTTTTACCTTCTGCGCCGGCCTCATTTCAGAGTCAGAAAAGAAGCAACTATTCAATGTTTTTATATGAATGTTATGAACCAATCTCTCTGTTAAGGTCTAAACTATATGTACACAAATCGCTCACTCCTTTCAAGAATGTCATAAATCAAAAAACTTTTTTTTTTCAAGAGAATGTTTTTTAAGTTCAAAAATATAATGCAATGTGTTAAAAATAAATATCAAGCCACTTACTGAACGTTTTACTGTGCCACAGATCTTTTTAGGTAAAACCTGAAGGTTTTTTCTCCATTTGAAAAATATTTAGTACATTTAAAAAAATAATTAAACAATACCTTTTATTCAAAATGCAAAAACAACACTTTCTGCCCTGTAGCAGGTAAATATTAAGTTGAAAATATGCCGCTTTTGCTGGGATATAGTACATTTTCTGGGCATTCTGAAAACATGCACGACTGAAAATTGACGACGTTCTTGAAAGGAGTGAGCGAAATATCAAATCCCCATCCAAAATGTGTTAATAATATTTATTATATCAGATACTGGATTTTCACCCCACGAATGATATGTCAATATTATAGGTGTCTTATAACTTGATACGAACATGTATCATTCTTTTTTATATGAAAGAAGATGGAAGTCTGAGTATCCCAGGGCTTACGACCTGGCATTTGGCTGGCTGAAGTGATCGCTTAACCCAGCCAGGCCGTAAGACTTCTACATTCCAGGCTTCTACATTCCTTCATTTAAAAAAGAGCTATAGATGTTTCGTACCAAGTTATAGAGACAAATATAAGAATGTATTTGACTCGACGCTTAGATGTAAATTAATTTATGATGCGTTTTCGGGTCACAATACTTCGTGAGCGAGGACAATCTTCCTTGGGCAGTATTGGATGACACTGGAAATAAATAAAGAATATAAATATAATTCATATTTGAAGCACTAACTTTGTGATTTTCCATTTTGTAATTAAAATGTAACTTTGTTTTAAAATCACTATAAATATTTTATTATAACTTAATTATAATGTCTACCATTTTCGAAGCTAACTGCTTCTTTATCAAGACTGACTCTTAATCAGTCTTGATAAAGAAGCGGCGGCGGAAGACAATTCGTCGGCAGTTCTTGTCAGAACTTCGGGTCGCGGATCTGACTTGGGAGGACGCAAGGGAGCTGGCAGCCGACAGAAAAGCCTGGAGACAGCTTGTGGACTCTATATGCTCCACATACGGAGCGGATATGGTAAAAGAAAAAGAAGAATCCTAAAAGTCCTGGTAACCAAAGGGCTAATTCGGTTTTGGATTTGATCATTCAAAGCAATCAGTACGCAAGTTAGTTTACGCTTTTGTAGCTCCTGATATATTTGACAATTACATATTTTTTTATTATTTATTTAAAGAAATAACCCGCAAAGCGTCTATTTTAGATGCTTGTCTACAGGTAGGATAGTAAGGATAAGGAAGGTAAATGTAAAAAACACATCACAAACACCCAGATGAATTGAAAATAAATCTTTCTTGAATTCACTTTGCAATTGGCGGGAATCGAACCCGCGACGCCAGTTTCGCAGTCGAGCGTCTACCCAACTACGCCACAGCGCCTGCCTAGTTTAAAAATAAGTTATCCGTACCCATAGTCTCCCTTCTCCATCCACTTCTCGTCCCTGGCGTTGAGCGTCTCCTGCAGGCCCGGCGGCAGGCCGCAGATCAGGTCGGCCTTGACGGTCCGCGCGGCCACCAGCGGGCACGGGAAGAAGTCCCTGAGCGCCACCTCGAAGGGCGTCGTCGGCGGCCAGCTCACCTCGCCCATGAGCTTGCGGTAGTTGAGGTCTCCCTTGAAGAACACCATGTCGGCCTCCCCGAGCGTGTTGTAGAGCCCCTTGTCCAGGGAGCTCATCTTGAAGTACTCGTGGGGAGTCGTCCAGAAGTGATCATCCTGGAATCAACCAATAACACCCTATATTTTTTTCCACCAATTTATTCTTAACAAGCAAAAGGTTTTTTTGACATCTCATCAAAGATGAATAAGAATATGGAAGTCTGGGCATTTACGGGGCTGACGACCGTCATAGGTTGGTTTATTAATGAAATCAAATTTTAGAAATGAGTTACAATCGGCCATGAAATCATCTCGTGGCCATGACACAAACCTTTTTAAGTAGAGTGAACTTATTTTCGAATGAAAAAATGTCTTCATTTACCCAATTTACGTCATTGAGTTGGAGTACTTAAAAACCCACGACAATGCGGGACCAGTCCTTAGCGGTCAATTCAAATTTCCGCACAAACGCGGACGGGTCGTTAAGTCATTTTTAACCTTTCCTTCCTGGTGATATATATTGAATAAACTTTGACTTTAACAACGAGAATATTATATAAAATATAAAAGATAAGGCTCAGAGTATTTTTGTATTCCTCCATGATACAATTACAAATTACATAAAAATATTACTGTTTTACCTATAAATACGATGGTACACAAAACTATTATGCACGTATTTTATCGAGCATCTAGATCAGAAATGTGATAAATTGAAATTTTTATCAAAAGGATAATTCTATCCTTAATGGGACATATTATCAAGTGCCTTAAAAAAATTGCATAAAAATAATAAATTACCGAAAGTTTTCTTTACTGATTTGTAGATATAACAAAAAAGTAACTTTATAATATGAATTACCAACACAAAGAATTTAAAAATAAATGTTTTGTTTACTGCAAGAAGATGTAAATTTATACATATGATTTAAATTAAGTTTAAAAAAATATAATAATAGTATAATAATAAAACCCTTATCCACACCCCAATGGTGCATAGGGCACTGCGTCATATAAACGCAGTGTTATCTTATCGTTTACACATGAAGGAAAGGTGATCAGCCCTCCGCTTCAGGTACCAGTCCAGGGTAATATTGAATAAATATGACAGTGAAAAAATCACTTATATTTATTTTACCCCCCCTTGGGAATCGAACCCGGGACTTCCAGAACGGTAGCCGAGCGTGCTGACCATTACACTACGGAGGCGGACTTAAAAAATAGTTTGTATTTAATAAAATATATATACATATATTGTGTCGGGTTGTGGTCCTGTGGTTAGTGTCGCGGACTCTTGATTCAAAGTTTCTCGGTTCGAACCCACTCTACCACAATTTGATACCCATTTCTAATAATGAGCTGCTTAGGCTCACAGAAATAGTATGATATTGAAGTATTTGTGTAAATAATAAAAACAAATATTTCTCTTTTTTTAAAAAAAATAAATAAATGATTTAGTCTGATGTCGTATTTTGGCTTGGCGCTGTTCAGCTGTGGGTTAAGCTGCTCCATAAGTTCAAATAGATTCCCCCGGACATTTGCATATCAAGTCCGTAATTTTTTTGCATATAAAGAAAAATACAGTGATTTGTAAATAATAAAAACACAAATATTTCTCATTTCTTTTAAAAAAATAATGATAATATAAGCTTACTAAGGAAATAAAAAAATATAAAAAATTACCTTACAAGACCAGACATTGGTCTTGAGGTAATTCTTCCACTTCTTGCCGAGGTACTTGACGTTCTGCGAAGACAGATTCTGTTTGCCCGTACCGTCGGCCGTGGGGATGTCCATGCTGAAGCTGGCGTTGGTCGCGCCGTCCACGGTCCAGTCGATGTCGCGGACGGTCGCGTCCGACACAAACCACGGGATGGCCTTCACGTGGAAGCGCACGCGCGTCGCGTACTTCTTGGTGATGAGGTAATCGGCAAAGCAGAAGTCCATGTAGAGCTCGTATCCGGAGTTGTCGCAAACGATATCTGGAAAAATGACCCTATTACTATTATGGCAACACGTTGACTGCCACGGCAATTTTCACAATTCCGGTCTAAAAAGCCAATTTTGTTTAATCACATTCAATAAAAATATTCTTTTACTATTTGATTTTGAATAAACGGTTTATAATTATATTTTCTGTTTATTTATTACGGTCCGCCTCCGTAGTGTAATGCTCAGCACGCTCGGCTACCGTTCTGGATGTCCCGGGTTCGATTCCCGAGGGGGGTAAAATAAATATAAGTGATTTATTTACCGTAATATTTATTCAATATTACCATGGACTGGCACGTGAAGCGGAGGGCTGATCACATTTCTTTCATGTGTAAACGATCAAGATAACACTGCGTTTATATGACACAGTGCCCTATGGACCATTGGGGTGCGGATAAGGGTTTGAATGAATGAATTATGTCAACACGTTGACTGCCACGGCAATTTTCAGAATTCCGGTTTAAAAAGCCTCTCGGAAGGTCTGCCTGGGGGTCTGCGTCCTTCACCCTTATCCGCACCCTAATGGTGCATAGGGCACTGCATCATATAAACGCAGTGTTATCTTGATCATTAACACACGAAGGAAAGGTGATCAGCTCTCCGCTGCAGGTATCAGTCCAGGCTAATATTGAATAAATATTAGAGTGACAAAAATCACTTATATTTATTAGACCCCCCTCTGGGAATCGAACCCGGGAACTCCAGAACAGTACCCGAGCGTGCTGACCATTACACTACGGAGGTGGACTACCTACCTCTACTGCCTAAGCTAATTAATTCGCTGAGCACGCCACTGAAAAAATATATATATGTAATAAATAATAAATATATATAAATATATATATATATATATACATATATATATATATATATATATATATATATATATATATATATATATATACATATATATATACATATATATATATATATATATATGTATATATATATATATATATACATATATATATATATATATATATATATATATATATATATATATATATATATATATATATATATATATATATATATATATATATATATATATATATATATATATATATATATCGCAGTCATACAGTAGAAAGTGACCAAGTGCATTTTTCATAAAAACATCATTGACTATTTGATATCTTACTAGTTTAATATTGCCCTTAAACAAATCCCAAAGGATTTTAAACTTGGCAGTATAATATATTGACTTGTTAAAAATAATTAACAGCATTGATGTTTATTTTCTTACCACGCAAAAGTGACTTGAATGGCCCTCCTGAACATTTTACGTTTTGTTAGTTGGCCACTCTCTCCTGTACGACTACGATATGTATAAATAATCTCACCAATAATAATTTCTTTGTCTTTCTTGGCCAGGCCAATTTTGCAGAGGTCCTCGAATACTTGCGCCGATTGGTCGACAATGATGTTGTCGCGCAGGGTTTCCACCATCGTTATCGGGTTTATATCCTGACTGACCTCATTGCCAACGGAGAGAGAGAGGTCGCACTTGTTGCCCCAGAGATTTAGCTAGAAAAAAATCAAAACGAAAAAGAAGACGTTTAGTAGGGACTATATTGAAAGCTGTCCCACCGCATGCCCAGATCTGACACAGAAGCATCTAGGATTGCTGACAGATCTGCTCTTGCTAAGCAATCTTTTTTTTTAACTAAGTTGCGAAATTCATTGAAAATGTGAAACAATATAAAATTGTGTCCCGATTTTACTGTGAATTTACATTTAACCCATCGGCCTATCAGCCGCCAACCGTTGGCGGTAGGTATCTTTTTACATTTGCAAATCAGACGCCGTTTAAGCCACGCCCCCATCCGTTGTAGTTCAAATTATAAAGATACTTTCGTGTGATATCTTCAAATCAGTAAAGAAACCTTTTTTAATGCATTATTTCTTATAATTTTAATACAAATTTATTGACGACACTTGACCAAAGATGTCCCTGTAAGGATAGAATTATCCCTTTGATTGAAATATCAACTAAAATCAGTGAGAAATTAAAACTGTACATCCCAGGAGTAATGTTTCATTGAGTTATTTTTTCAAGTTTTCATGTTAATTTATCACATTTCTGATCTAGATACACGATAAAATATGTGCATAATAGTTACATGTGCCATATTTATTGGTAAAACAGTAAAAGTTATAATTTTATGAGATAGTTTATTTTTATAACTCGGTTGAATTTGAACACCGATGACGCCGCAGCCACGCGAGCGGTGTCATTGGTCGGCTGTAGGACCGCGTACTAAACATCAAATGTTTAGTGCGCGGTACCTTTTTCTGCATTAAAGATTATTTATATGTTTGTTCTCGTTTTATCAGGTGGAAAATATTAGCGTCCCCTTGTTTGACACCATATCATCACCTCCCCTCCGGGCGGGGCAACTCTCTTACTTGCGGGGATACATTCAATTAGTGTCTTTAAATACATGTTTTGAAAAAAAAACTGATTTGCGGATGGGTTAAAAGCTTTCAATATACCTGTCACTGCCAATCTAAATAAATACAAGATTGTAAGTCCATCACCAAATTTTCTAGAAGTACCCCGGTGTAGGCAGTGAAAGGGATTAGTGTTTAGTTCAATTAGTCAGCTAGATCCGATTCCGACTCGACGTTGGCCAGTACACAGACGCCCACAACCCCGACCAGCACAGCAGACAGACACGGAACAGTGCAAAGACGTTTACAGAGAATTGGAAGTATAATATATATTGACTTGTTAAAAATGACTAACGGCATTGATGTTTATTTTCTTGCCAAGCAAAAGTGACTTAAATGGCCCTCCTGATGTTTTGTTAGTTGGTCACTTTCTCCTGTACGACTACAAGTTGTTCTACATTAGAGTTTTTTTTTTCGGCTCCGACGTTTAGATGAATTGGATGTGTAAGCTCCATAACTGTTAATTCCAAGCAGCCTATGTATAACTTGGTGAAGACTCCGTTTCTATTGATTATAAATATGGAATCTTCAATGAAAATATACAAAACATGTGTTGGACCAATTGCCACTTATTGGATTGAGGCATAAGCAGATACTTCTAGAACAAAATCTCAACTTGGAACCTCCGAGATGAAGACTCTCCGATCCATAACCGGAAACACATTGCGAGACCGAGTAAGAAATACCGACATCAGGAGCATGTGTAAGACGGAGGATATCGTGAAGTGGGGGCGACAACGAAGGCGATACTGGAATGATCACGTAAACAGAATGTCAGATGACAGACTTCCACGTATCGCCCTTCAAGGAATCCCTGAAGGACGCAGACCCCCAGGCAGACCTCCAAAAAGGTGGAAAGACAGCTGGGAGTCAACATCCCAAGAGCTACAAGCGGAGGCACTAACAGATCCTTAGGATCTAGAAAAAGAAGGAGAAGAAGAATCTTCATTAAGTTAGCATGTCTCACCCTCAGCATCAGCTGGAAGTCTTCGAGCGCCAGGGTGACCGGCTCGGCGAGCATCTTGGTGACCTTGTTGGCCACCTGGCACATGGCCATCATGCTGTGCATGAACGAGGAGTCTTTCACCACCCGGAACGGGTCCATGCCGCCGAGAGAGCTGGGGAACGAATACACAATTTTAATATCACTGGGTACTTTTTTTTTTTTTGAGGTCAAGGGATCATGCATCCCTTATGTCACCGCGACTATATTAGGTCTATTATGACCTCCCTCTGTATTACAGCTCACTGCCAAGACCTACGTGAGTCACGCAACTCACGACCTGTCTTGGTGGTAGGAGCTTCACCTTCTCGGAGTCCAGTAGAGGTCCTCCAAGGACGTGACTTCATTTGCGAGCGAGTGCGTCACAATTGTAGAGAATGTGGATTGGCATTTCGTTATCCTCCATACAAAATCTGCATACTGGGGACTTACTTTACTTTGCCATTTTTTTTATTAAATAAAAAAGTGTTAAAAAACAAAGTTGTTTATTTTATAAAGTCTATAAAATGTGCCACAAAGTATCTGCGAAAAACATTCAAGAAAATATGTCAACTAACTAACTAAGCAACATCACGTATCACCGCAGAGATATGCAGAGAGAATAGAACACCACACCAATTTCTCTTTGCAAACAATCTTCGCTTCTTCCACATTTAAGAGTATCCTCATATATACCCGCCGATTATTCCAAATCCCGACCTGACCTCTTTATCTGAAGGATTTGATAATGTAATTTAATACTTGACAATGCCAAGTTTTCCTCGGTTTTCCTTTATTTCTATTTCCAACCATTTTCGCCTCATAAATTCGTTTTTCTGTTCTTTCTTCACTCACTCATTCCACATGTTCAAACCATCTCAACACACCTTTCTTAATTTTATCGATAATGCTTATTACAGCCTTGCATTCTACATTTCGTACACATTCAATGGGTGCCGATAATGGTTAGACGGTCGTAAACCCTGAAATGCACAGATTTTTATATTCTTCTTCATCTAGGTTGAGATGTTAAAAATAAAATAAATAATACTCATACCTGGTCAGTTGGAAGCCTTCGCAAATTCGTCTGTAGACATAGCATTCCGTGAAAAGCCAGACACACGTGAAGTAGTATGGATCCTCCAGATTTGAAATCAGGCTGTTCCATTCCTCCGTATCATCCGACACCACCGTGATAAGCTCCAGCCTGGAAAAAATGTACAATTTTTAAAACATCTTCTATAATTATTCAGTATTCTCACATAGTTCTCTGCCTTAATTTTTTCTTCCCGGTGATATGTATTTACTGCAATTTGACTTTAATAATGAGAATATCAATATAAAATATAATAGATACGGGCTCAGAATTTTCGTATTCCTAAAAAACTAACTAACCATCACGCCGCTTCTCCGCAGGGGTAGGCAGAGAGAATAGACCGCCACACCACTCTGTCTTTGCAAACATTCTTCGCCTCTTCCATGTTCATGCATCTCCTCATACATACCCGCCGATTGTTACGACTCCTAACCTGACCACTTTCAAGTATGGCATATCTGATCGTGCCATGTTTTTCTCGGTCTTCCTCTGCTCCTTTTTCCACTTACATTCGCCTCATAAATTTGTTTTACCGCTCTTTCCTCACTCATTCGTTCTACATGTCCAAATCATCTCAATACACCTTTCTTAATTTTATCGATAATGCTATCTCAGCTTTGCACTCCTTCCTTATTTCACTATTCTTCCGTAATATAATTACGTATCATATAAAAGTATTATGATATAAATTTATTCATTTACAGCGACGGAAATGAATAATTTATGAAAAAATCGGGGAAAGAATCAAAAATACACAAACGTTTCTCAGTGTATGCGTGCATGCCGCGCTTTGGGTACATGCGCAAGCAGCTTGATACTGTTTCCGCCGATCTCTTTTTAGTAGAGCGCAAGTTGTCCTTCGGGGTGGATGTGCCACTACGCCAGCTATGGCGGCTACTTACTCTAAATATTTTGTACTAATCTTTATGTTTCTGTGGTTAACTATAATTGGCTTGTTTCACATATCGTAGTCATACGGGAGAAAGTGACCAAGTGCATTGTTTTACAAAAACGTGATCATTGACTATTTGATATCTTACTAGCTTAATATTGCCCTGAAAAAATCCCAAAGGATTTTAAACTTGGAAGTATAATACATTGACTTGTTAAAAATGGCTAACTGCATTGGTGTTTATTTTATTGCCAAGCAAAAGAAGTGACTTAAATGGCCCTCCTGAACATTTTACGTTTTGGTAGTTGGTCACTTTCTCCTGTACGACTACGATATATCTTTTAATTGTTTTGTTTTACATATGTTGCTGTTGTTAACCCAAATAAAAAATATATATATTTAAAAATAGTTAACATATCGCTCACTCCTTTCAAGAACGTCATAAATCAAAAAACTTGATTTTTCAGGGGAACGTTTTTAAAGTTTAAAAATATAACACAATTTATTAAAAATAAATATTAAGCCAGTTATAGAACTTTTCACTATGCAACAGATCTTTTTAGGTATAACCTGAAGGTTTTTCCTCCATTTGAAAAATATATAGTTTATTTAAAAAAATAATTAAACAACACCTTTTCTTCAAAATGCAAAAACAATATTTTCTGCCATGTAGCGGATAAATATTTAATTAAAAATATGCCTCTTTTGCTGGGATATAGTAATTTTTTGGGTATTCCGAAAACGTGCACAACTGAAAATTGACGATTTTTTATTTATGACGTTCTTGAAAGGAGTGAGCGATATATACAGTAGAATTGTAAAAGCTGATGATTTTTTAATTTTACAAAATTAGTCGGCGAAAATGAGCTCAAAGAAATTGCAAGTGTGTACATGCAAATGAGATAAAAAGGTTAGCAAAGTTTAATGTTAATTATACGTGATAAACTTTATGTTATTATTTATAATAAGAATGGTAATTAATAAGATGAAATAAAATATAATAAATCCGGGAAGCTTCTAACTTATAACATGCTGATATAATAAGTAACTTAAATAATATATGGAATTTGCTAAAGAAGGAAAGTAGACTGAATGCAGTCGAAATTAATTTATTATTTTTATTTTATAAATTTTTTATTTTATTTTATTTCTTAAGTTACTATATTACAATTAATATAAACAATTATTTACACTTCATTTACATCATCTTTAAATATATATATATATATATATATATATATATATATATATATATATATATATATATATATATATATATAAATATTTTTTTTTTTATCCGCCTCCGTAGTGTAATTGCTACCATTCTGGAGGTCCCGGGTTCGATTCCCAAGGGGGGTAAAATAAATATAAGTAATTTATTCAATGTACCTGAAGCGGAGGGCTGATCACCTTTCCTTCATGTGTAAAAGATCAAGATAACACTGTTTTTATATAACGCAGTGCCCTATGCGCCATTGGGGTGCGGACAAGGGTTTAATGACAAAAAAATATATATATTTATATAAATATATATATGTATATATATATATATATATATATATATATATATATATATATATATATATATATATATATATATATATATATATATATATATATATATTTACATCTCCTTACAGTAAACAACTTTTTTTTTTAAATGCGATCTCTCACTGATATATTTATTTTATTTTAATGACTAGTTTTCAAAGCTACAGATGATTTTTTCTTCGGGTCTGAATATAAATGTTTATATTTTTAGTTTTTTTTTAAAAAGAGAAATATTTGTGTTTTTATAATTTACACAAGTATTTCAATTTCATACTATTTCTGTGAGCCTGAGCGGCTCATTATTAGAAATAGGTATCAAATTGTGGTACAGTGGGTTTGAACCGAGAAACTCTGACTTAAGAGTCCGCGACCACGGGACCACAACCCGACACAAATTTCATCATGTCTTACCACAAAGTGAATGCCGAAACAATAAATAAAATATGTATGATAGATGTTCCAATTGCGATATAAGGAAAGAATGCAGAAAGAATAGAGCACCACACAAATTTGTCTTGGCAAGCAAGCCTCTTCCACATTCACTCGTCTCCTAATAATATACCCGCCGATTATTCCTAATTCTGACTTTACCATTTTCAAGTATTTGAAATACTCAATTATGCCAAGTTTTCTTTGGTCTTCATCTGCTTCTATTACCAACCACATTTTTTTTACCGTTCTTTCTTCACTCACTCGTTTCACATGTCCAAACCATCTCAACACACCTTTCTTAAATTCATAGATAATAATCTCAGTCTTGCATTCTTTCTTAATACAGTATCACCATTAGAACATCTATCATACATGGTTTTGCCGCACTGAGAGATCGCATTCTGACTACATTCATTCTAATCTCATTCTTCTTTTGCCAACTCTATGCTTCACTTGTATACATTAGGGGACTCCTTATATCTTCATAAAGCTAAGACATTCGAAAATCGCTTACTTTTTATTAGTTTGAATTTCATTTTTCAATTTAGAAAGGTATGCAATGACAGCCTTCACGTCTTCCTGGGCACCCTGTAACATACAAAAATTATAATAATTTAATTAAAGTACACAATGGAGTCCTGGTTCCAACCCTAATGTATGGAAGAGAAGCATGGAGTTGGTTAAACAAAGGTGAAAGCAGACGGAATAATAATAGCTGAGATAAGCATTATCGATAAAATTAAGAAAGGTGTGTTGAGATGGTTTGGACATGTAGAGCTAATGAGTGAGGAAAGAACGATAAAACAAATTTATGAGGCGAATGTAATTGGGAAAAGAAGCAGAGGAAGACCGAGAAAAACATGGCACGATCAGGTATGCCAAATACTCAAAAGTGGTCAGGTTAGGAGTCGTAACAATCGGCGGGTATGTACGAGGAGATGCATGAACGTGGAAGAGGCGAAGAATGTTTGCAAATTTTTCACCTTTGCTTTCCATTTTTCCTTTCTTTTCAAACTCCGCCCCTTGACTAACCCCCTCCCCCTAACTTTCCCCGCTTCTTATTCATAGAAAAATTTTGTATTTTATATTTTAGTTACTGTACAGACCTGAAAGATGGAAGTTTAACTTCTGAAACATATAGTCTTTAATAAAACTCAAGTGGTATAAAATAAGTGTTTTCTTTAATCATTGTAATGATAAACCTCGTTAGTGGGAAATATTACTATAAATGATTAATTTTGTACCACCCTGTAATATTAAGGAAACACAAAACACTGCATTTAATGAAGATGAATTTTATTTCTTATCAAGAAAAAAATAATTGTTGTAACAGATTCCGTTAAACAACATAAAATTTATTTGTACATTGACCTGATGACAATAATTGTGTTATTATTATTTATGAATGTAGATAGTCTTTAACCCTTTTATACTTTCATTCCATAGGTGAATGATTACAAATCACACTAAGGACGGGTGTTTGTTACGCCCGCGACCGCTGGTGACGGGAATTGATAATTCGCTCACTCCTTTCAAGAACGTCATAAATCAAAAATCGACAATGTTTAGTTGTGCATGTTTTCGGAATGCCCACAAAATGTACTATATCCCAGCAAAAGAGGCATATTTTTAACTTAATATTTACCCGCTACAGGGCAGAAAATGTTGTTTTTGCATTTTGAAGAAAAGGCATTTTTTTAAAATATACTAAATATTTTTCAAATGGAGAAAAAACCTTCAGGTTTTACCAAAAAGGTCTGTCGCACAGTAAAAAGTTCAATAAATGGCTTGATATTTATTTAATACATTGTGTTTTATTTTTAAACTTTAAAAACGGTCTTGTGAAAAATCAAGTTTTTTGATTTATGACGTCCTTGAAAGGAGTGAGCGAATTGTGTACATATAGTTAAGACCATATATTGCTCACTCCTTTCAAGAACGTCATAAATAAAAAAACTTGATTTTTCAGGAGACCGTTTTTAAAGTTTAAGAATATAATAAAGTGTATTAAAAATAAATATCTAGCCACTTATTTAACTTTTTACTGTGCAACAGATCTTTTAAGGTAAAACCTGAAGGTTTTTTTCTCCATTTGAAAGATATTTAAAAAAATTATTCAACAATACCTTTGCTTCAAAATGCAAAAACAACACTTTCTGCCCTGTAGCGGGTAAATATTAAGTTAAAAATATGCCTCTTTTGCTGGGATATAGTACATTTTCTGGGCATTCTGAAAACATGCACAACTGAAAATTGACGATTTTCGATTGATGACGTTCTTGAAAGGAGTGAGCGATATGAGACAGACATCTACTAAAAACTTCTACTACAAAAACAACTTACCGGTCCAAATTCATGTGCGATTTCATCTCTATCTTTGGCCAAATGGTCTATGATTTTAGTTATTATGACGGGCAGTCTCTCCTTTATGGTGAAATATGCAAAACTCCTAGAAAAAAAACACACACATAATTATATTTATTTTCTTGAATGTTTTCCGCAGATACTTTGTGGCACATTTTATAAACTTTATAAAATAAAACAACTTTGTTTTAAACACTTTTTATGGGTACACTTCTTCTGGCCGGTCATCGTCAGGGTTTATGTACTAATTCTAAAACATTGAAATACTCATAGTAAGGTTATAGTTAATTACCCTTCCCTTACGATGCCAAAAACTTCCACGTACTCCGTACACCATATGGAAATGTGATTTAAAAAAAAAATGGGAAAAAACTCCTAAATGTTGCTTTTATTCAGCATTGCGCAGTGAATACGTCCACTCCGGTCTTGTGAAAGTGGTTAAAACAAAGTTGTTTTATTTTATAAAGTTTAAAAATTACATTTATCTTAGTTTCTTATTACTACATTCTCCGCTTCTGTTTGTACATGTTTTTACTTTCATTCTTCATAAACTTACAACATTTTGAGTGTGTCCAAATACTTGTTCACAAAATCTGGATTATCTCCAATTACAGGAGTTATTTTCATATTATTTTTTGACATCTCATCAAAGATGAAGAAGAATATGGAAGTCTGGGCATTTACGGGGCTTACGACCGTCATAGGCTGGTTTGAGTGATTACACACGTGTAACATTCACCAATTCTACCCATTATTGACAACCACACTACTCAAATTCTTGGAAGTTCTATATATATGAACCAATTTAGAAACCTTGTTCATGAATCACTAAAACTTCACTAGAGACATCTATTGGTGAGATGTAAAGAAGCTTTTTACTAAGCAGAAACTCTTTTATTAGTATGTGAGATCCGAATCCCGGATTATAATCACACACATGAGAAACGCCAGAAAATACCATTTTCATTTTTATTATTAAGCTTATAATTTGACTAGATAATTTATTTACAACATTTTACATCTTTGATGAGATGTCAAAAAATAATATGAAAATAACTCCTGTAATTGGAGATAATCCAGATTTTGTGAACAAGTATTTGGACACACTCAAAATGTTGTAAATAAATTATCTGGTCAAATTATAAGCTTAATAATAAAAATGAAAATGGTATTTTCTGGCGTTTCTCATGTGTGTGATTATAATCCGGGATTCGGATCTCACATACTAATATAAGAGTTTCTGCTTAGTAAAAAGCTTCTTTACATCTCACCAATAGATGTCTCTAGTGAAGTTTTAGTGATTCATGAACAAGGTTTCTAAATTGGTTCATATATATAGAACTTCCAAGAATTTGAGTAGTGTGGTTGTCAATAATGGGTAGAATTGGTGAATGTTACACGTGTGTAAAGTGATCACTCAAACCAGCCTATGACGGTCGTAAGCCCCGTAAATGCCCAGACTTCCATATTCTTCTTCATCTTTGATGAGATGTCAAAAAATAATACTTCATAAACTTAATTAAAGTAAACCACAAAATTGATAATTTTACCACTTTTACTAAGTTTCCAACCAGTTTTGACAAACAAATAAATTAGATTTTAGTTTTGTACTGACATCTCTTGGTGGAACTGCATTTTATATATATATTGGTCACTCCTTTCAAGAACGTCATAAATCAAAAAACTTGATTTTTCAGGAGAACGTTTTTAAAGTTTAAAAATATAACACAATGTATTAAAAATAAATGAACTTTTTACTGTGCAACAGATCTTTTTAGGTAAAACCTAAAGGTTTTTTCTCCATTTGAAAAATATTTAGTATATTTAAAAAAAAAATTAAACAATACCATTTCTTCAAAATGCAAAAAAAACACTTTCTGCCCTGTAGCGGGTAAATAATAAGTTAAAAATATGCCTTTTTTGCTGGGATATAGTACATTTTCTGGGCATTCCAAAAACATGCACAACTGAAAATTGACAATTTTTGATTTATGACGGTCTTGAAAGGAGTGAGCGATATGTTTTATATAGTTTTTTCCCCATATATTTTGTTTGACTAGTGATCGGTCTGATGATGTAGGTAACGACAAAACTCGGTCACTGGTCAAATAAAATATATGTTGAAAAAAAACTATATGGTTGTTATTTTATTATATTCAACAAATAAATAATATACTAGAAGTATAATGGAAAATTGGTATTTTCTTATAAAGAAAAAACAGCCAGTAAAAAGGCAAAAAAATACAATATTTCAATATAACAAAAAATAATAAAATAAAGTCTGATTTTAGTTTTCTGTATAAAATTAAGTGATTAGAAAAAATAGTTAATTAAAATGAATACAAAAAGAAAATATAAAAAATAAAATATGAAAGGTTTGTTGAATAGATACAGTTTATCATATACTATTACAAAAGTTTCATCATATACTATTTCAAATTACAATAATGTGTTCTCATTTTTATTAAGCTTATAATTTGACCAGTTAATTTATTTACAACATTTTGTCAAATTTAAAGTTTATAAGCCCTGTAAATGCCTAGACTTCCATTGTCATCTTCATCTATGTTGAGATGTCAAAAATAATGTGAAAAATAATTCCTAATTGGAGATAATCCAGATTTGTGAACAAGTATTTGAACACACTCAATATGTTGTAATTATTAATTTATTATATATATAAATATAAAATATAATCGCTATTGTGATATCGGGACGATTGTAGAATTTTAAGAAATCGAGTATTAAACTGTTATCCATTTTGAAAAACGAATTGATTTCAAAATAATCAGAGTGACAGAAAATGCATGTGTGTAAACAAAAACAATTGCGCAAAGAACAAAATACAATCTAAAACATAACCACAAAAAACCTCCTACCTTTTGTAAAAGCCAGAAAGTTGTACATTGTAAGGCGTTACGGAGTCAATTAATGGTAATTTTTCTACCGATTTAGTATTCCCCGCTTTGAACATCTTGAACTAACTGAATAAAATTTAAATAAACACTATAATTTTAAACCCATCTGATAAAACCCCCCTCACAAATCACCCAAACGTCACTGGAAAGTGGAAAATTCGTTTCTCATTTTTTCCAAGTTTGTAAATTTCTTTATTACCGACTCGAATAAAATATTTTATCCTTGTCTCTCCGATACGAATTGATAGAGGCAAAAAGAGAAGGTGGCGATGAAGTTTGAACAAAACGTATTTGTACTGCAAACATATTTAAATGAAACGCAGCACACTATGCATCCTTGTTTCTTAAATGTTCATTTGTTAAGAGAAAGTGAGATATCTACAGAAAACAGAAAGAAATGGACTTTGTGAAAAGGTTAAAAAGAGATGGAGCGTATTTTGTAGTACGCCATCTCTTTTTGCCTCATTGGATCCTAGTTCTAAGCTTACGACCTATATTATTTTGTGTGATTTCGTATCCGTCCGATGATGTTTTCAAAAAGTATCATCGACGAAATTTAAAAGTACTTCAAAACATAATGATGAATTTAATATGTTGTAAAATACGTACGAAATATTTTTGGATTTCAGAAGGATAATATACTTAATTTAATTCATCCTAATAATCGAATAATTTTAATGGCAATTCGTTACTAATCGTTCAATTCCTATTTTATCAAAGGCTCAAACCATTGTATAATAGTGAGTAATATTCATTAGAACTTAAATATCACATCGAATGCATTATATTTTTTAAAAAGCGTTTGATTATTTAAATATTTTCCGCGTAGTATTTTAAATAAAACTTTTGTTAAATTAAAAAAATAGCAATTTTTATTATTACTTATTTTAGTAAGCGATTTAGTCGCTAGAGGAAAAACATAATATAAAAAAAAATGTTTGAAACAACGTGCTTTTTTTAATGGAAGTTTATGAAAAAAATATATTTATAATTTTTTAATAATTACCGTCCGAAAATAGGGCACATTCTAACATTTCTGGGTGTTTGTATGTCCATAACGGGGTACGTCACCGTGTCCACGAACCAATCAAAAGCTCCCATTTTTTATGGATTTGCCGTTTTGTCCTTTTGTGTAATCAAAAATGGCTTATTTGATTTGCAATTTTGTAAATTAAGAATTAGGACACGACTTGCGAGGAGAGTGAAAACGACACACTGAAATCTAAAAATAGTGCTGTGAGTCCGACATTCTTTATTCCACGCAGAACAAATATAGTGCCGATATTATTTTCAATGTTCAAAATATGAGCATTTTTAACTGTACTTATACATAAAGATTTTAGTTGACCTTATAAAAACGTCGACGAACACTTTCTGCCCTTATTTTCTATTCCTGTATTTGATGTATCATTTTAGCAAATGTTTGTATTCTGTACCTTATATATCGGTTACTCCTTTCAAGAACTTCATAAATAAATAAAAAACTTGATTTTTCAGGAGAACGTTTTTTTAAAAAAAAAACTAACTAACCATCACGCCGATCCCCGCAGGGGTAGGCAGAGAGAATAGAGCGCCACACCACTCTGTCCTTGCAAACATTCTTCGCCTCTTCCACGTTCATGCATCTCCTCATACATACCCGCCGATTGTTACGACTCCTAACCTTACCACTTTCAAGTATTTGGCATACCTGATCGTGCCATGTTTTTCTCGGTCTTCCTCTGCTTCTTTTCCCGCTAACATTCGCCTCATAAATTTGTTTTACCGTTCTTTCCTCACTCATTCGTTCTACATGTCCAAACCATCTCAACACACCTTTCTTAATTTTAGAACGTTTTTAATGTTTAAAAATATAATACAATGTATTAAAAATAAATATCAAGCCGCTTATTGAACTTTTTACTGTGCAACAGATCTTTTTAGGTAAAACCTGAAGGTTTTTTCTCCATTAAAAAAATATAGAGTATATTTTAAAAAATTACTAAACAATACATTTTCTTCAAAATGCAAAAACAACACCTTCTGCCCTGTAGCAGGTAAATATTAAGTTAAAAATATGCCGCTTTTGCTGAGATATAGTACATTTTCTGGGCATTCTGAAAACATTCACAACTGAAACTTGACGATTTTTTATTTATGACGTTCTTGAAAGGAGTGAGCGATATATGAGTCCACTTGCAAACCACGTGCTGTTAAAAAAATTCAGTTTTTCAGGCCAAAGGCGAAAACTCCACAAGTGTTTTCGGATGAGTTTCCACTTTTCACGAGAAACCAAAAAAAAAATCAATTCGAAATATTTTCCGATGAGAAAAAAACCACAATATGTTTTTTTTTTAATTATTATTATTATTATTTAAAGGAATAACCCGCAAAGCCTATACTAGAGGGTTGTCTGCAGGTAGGATAGTAAGGATAGGGAAGGTGAATGTGAAATATACATCACAAACATCCAGACCAATTGAAAATAAATCTTTCTTGAATTTATTTTGCACTTGGCGGGAATCGAGCCCGCGACCAGGTTCGCTTCATACGCAATTTTCATATGGGATCCATGCGTTCGTAATTTTGCGTAATTTTTCCATGCGTTGAAAACTTGCGTGTGCATATACTTTAATCATTAAAGCTCTATGTAAACTTTTTTTACTTAAGGCCCAGTATTCGTTAAGTCGCAACTTAATTTTGCCTAAATCCAGTGACACTTTTTTTTTCTTCTTATAACACCGTTTTTGCAATAAAAAATATAAGTTTTTTTTCTTAATGTGGTTTTTAAAAGAAAAGAGTTATTGAAATATGAGTTTATAAATATTTTTCTGCATACTTAAGTATATTCTAAAAAAACTTTTTTTATATTTTTATCAACCGAGTAGCAATACATACACCTAATTTGTTAACAACATTTTTAGTGTGTCCAAATACTTGTTCACAAATCTGGATTATCTCCAATTACATGAGTTATTTACTATATTATTTTTTGTCATCTCAGCAAATATGAAGAAGAATATGGAAATCTGGGCATTTACGGGGCTGATGACCATCATAGGCTGGTTTAAGTGATCACTTTACACACGTGTAACATTCACCAATTCTACCCATTATTGACAACCACACCACTCAAATTCTTGGAAGTTCTATATATATATATATATATATATATATATATATATATATATATATATATATATATATATATATATATATATATATATATATATATATATATATATATATATATATATATATATATATATATATATATATATATATATATAAATATATATATATTATTTAAAACAATGATTAAAGAAAACACTTGTTTTTTACCACTTGAGTTTTATTATAGACTACATGTTTCAGAAGTTAAACTTCCATCATTCAGGTCTGTATAATAACTAAAAAATAAAATATAAAATTGTCCTATAAATAAGGAGAGGGGAAAGTAAGGGGAAGGGTTAGTCAAGGGGCTAATAAAAAAAATTAATTAATTTAAAACAAATAAATATCAACCACGCATATAAATGTGTTCGCTCTAGAAAAATAAAAAGGTAATTTGTTATAACATGGAGGATTTGGAGAAGAATATGGAAATCTAGGCATTTACAGCCGTCATAGGTTGGTTTAGGTTAGCAAAACCAGAAAAGCGGATATCATGGATCGCGTGGATGATGCACCACGCTCTGGCAGGCTTGTCGTCGAAAATATCGATAAAATTGTACTACTCAAACCATTGTATTACTGTTAGTAATACTCATTAAAAGTAAAACATCACATCGAATATATTATAAAAGCGTTTTATTATTTGAATATTATTTTGGTACATTAAATAAAACTTTAGGGAAACATAAAAACATTGCATTTTTTATTATTATATATTTAATAATAATTGTTACTGCTAACGGTACCGGATCACTTTTATTAGGAAGACGAAAACGCGCAAATGAAGACAATCTTTTATTTATTAAAATTACAAAGTTATAAATGTGAAAATAACAAAATTTCACCAATATATCGAAAATTACCAAACACAAGGGCGAGAAGAACAAAGAGACACCAATATAAAAACAGAGCGAGCGCGGCGTATACACGTTTCGAATCTTATTTAATCTGAGCACCCAAATATTTGTCCGCCACCCCTTAAATACTATTTTAAAGGCGTTGCTTGGGGTGGGGACAGTATTTGTAACATTTACAACTTACTGAACTGCGTCTCTTTGTTCTTCTCGACTACCTTTATTAATACTATTTTAATACATCAATTATTCTAAAAAATACACAAATTTTGGCCGCAACAATAATAATAATAAAACCCTTATCCGCACCCCAATGGTGCATAGGGCACTGCGTCATATAAACGCAGTGTATCAAGATAGATCGTTTAGACATGAAGGAAAGATGATCAGCCCTCCGCTTCAGGTACCAGTCCAGGGTAGCGATTTAGTCGCCAGAAGAATAATAGATGTACCACGTTCTGGCAGGCCTGTCGTCGAAAATATCGATAAAATCATGGAAAATATCGAGATAGACCGTCATGTTAGCATTCGCTGCATCGCCTCCTAGGCCATTGTTCCTGTGCGTGTGTGCCGCGGCACACTGGTGTACCGTGGTGATTAGTTGGTGAAGGTTTTAAATAAACTTTTTTATAATATATTATAAAATAAATCAATATTACATAAACTTTGTTTTTTTCTTCTTTGGTGTACCTGCTTGTAATTTCTTAATTTGGCAGGTGTGCCTTGAAAAGTTTGCGGAACACTGCCCTAGACGATGCTACGAATGAACATCAGCTCCTACCTGTTTTTTTTAAATTATTTACATAAATTGTATACATTTATTTCAATCCCAATTTTTATATGATGCAGTGCCCTATGTACCATTGGGGTGCAGGTAAGGGGTTTGACAATTTTTAACACATTAAAAAAATGCAGAGACCTACCAAGCCACCTTGCGTGTCTTGTCGGTGGAGTTCTTTTTGAATACATTTTTACTGTTTTTAACCATTTTAACTTAATATACACAAAAAAGAGAGAAAAATTAAGAATGTATACATTTTACAATTTTCATAAAATTAACTCTTGATCATTTATCCATTCCTTTATTTTGCCTTTGTTCCATATTTTATTTCGAGCTTTAACATCCGTCGGCAACAAATATTGATCATAAAAGCATTTGCAGAAGGCTGGATCTAAAAAAGTTCGATGTTTGGGTGCCACACGAGCTGACGCAAAAAACCCTCATGAACCGAATTCCCATCTGCCAATCGCTGCTGAATCGCAACAAAATCGACCCATTTCTGAAGCGGACGGTGATTTCTGATGAAAAGTGGGTCACATACGAGACAATGCCAAGCGACAGAGATCGTGGTCGAAAGCCAACAAAGGGGCCAAGCCATGACTGAAGGCCAGGAAGGCATTGCTGAGTGTTTGGTGGGATTGGCAGGGAATACTCCACTATGAGCTGCTCCCCAATGGCCTAACCCTCTACTGTGAACAACTCGACCATTTGAAGCTGGCGTCCGAACAGAAGCGGTGAATAGAAGAGGAATAGTGTTTCATCAGGACAATGCCAGACTGCACACATCTTTGATGACGCGCCAGAAGCTCCGGGAGCTCGGATAGGAAGTTCTAATGCATCCACCCTATAGTCCGGACTTGGCAGCAAGCGACTGCTACCTGTTCCGGTCTATGGTCAACGCGCTTGGGTAACAAATTTGGCCTCAAAAGAGACCTGTGAAAATTGGTTGTCGCAGTTTTTAGCCAATGGGGACAAGGGCTTCTGCGAGAGGGACATTATGATGTTGGATTCTCGTTGACAACAAGTCAGCCAACAGAACGGCCTATATTTGACTTAAATCGGATGATTGTAACACTTTTTATGAAGCATTGAAATAAAGCGAAAAATACGGAATTACTTTTTCCCAACCTATTATTTTGAACAAAATACATATCGCTCACTCCTTTCAACAACGTCATATATCAAAAATCGTCAATTTTCAGTTGTGCATGTTTTCGGAATGCCCACAAAATGTATTATATCCCAGCAAAAGCGGCATATTTTTAACTTACTATGTACCCGCTACAGGGCAGAAAGAGTTGTTCTTGCATTTTGAAGAAAAGGTATTGTTTAATTATTTTTTAAATAAACTAAATATTTTTCAAATGGAGAAAAAAACCTTCAGGTTTTAGCTAAAAATATCTGTTGCACAGTAAAAAGTTCAATAAGTGGCTAGATATTTATTTTTAATACACTTTATTATATTCTTAAACTTTAAAAACGTTCTCCTGAAAAATCAAGTATTTTGATATATTATGACGTTGTTGAAAGGAGTGAGCGATATGTAGTATTTTATTACATTTATTTTTTTATTTGTATTTATTTGTATCTATTCATGATTTTAATATTTCTTATTTTGTACACCGATCGGTTAAATTAATTACCGATTCAAACCCTTATCCGCACCCCAATGGTGCATAGGGCACTACATCATATAAACGCAGTGTTATCTTGATCGTTAACACATGAAGAAAATGTGATCAGCCCTCCGCTTGAGTTACTAGTCCAGTTAAATATTGAATAACTATTAGAGTGAAAAAAAAAACACTTTTATTTATTTGACCCCCCCTGGGAATCGAACCCGAGAACTTCAGAACGGTAGCCGAGCGTGCTGACCATTAATGAGACGGACATATTATTGATCGGTAATAATATAATTTTAAAAATCCTGCTGAGCAAATTGGTAACTTATTTGTTCTGCAAAGTTTGGAGTGTGGCGGATATGCTGTTTACAAATAATGATAACCATCGAAGCTGTATTTAAAAAGAAAATGCTTCCAACCACACTGCTAAATTAGTAAAAAATTCATAAAGTCGCTCTCCCTATATGCTGATTTTGTGTGAAACTGTTTTCACATGGCAAAAAGAAGCTGTCTCTAAAATAAGATATATAAACAGACCGCGCCAAATGGCCTCTTGTCATATGGGAAGAAATAAAATGATAATTTGACAACTGACATTTTTTTATTTTTTCATTAAAAAATAAAAATATTTGTGTTTTTATCATTCAATAAAATATTTCAATTTCATACTACTTCTGTGAGCCTAAGCGGCTCATTATTAGAAATAGGTATCAAATTGTGGTAGAGTGGGTTCGAACCGAGAAATTCTGACTCAAGAGTCCGCGACACTAACCACGGGACCACAACCCGATACTTCGACATTATATTATTATATTCGACATTATGTACGCAAATACAAAGATTTATTAATGTTTTACGCATAAATCATTTTATTTGCGTAATGTCAAATGTCAGATGTCAAAGGTCCATAAACAATTTGCCAAAGATTATATACTAGCACTGGGCATAGGCAATAATGAGGTAAAGATGAAAATCAAAAGATGATGCAACAATTGCATTACCGTTGACATAGGTGTTAGCGCGGGAACAAACCACCCTAACACATTTCCGACCGGCACTTTATACAATTTATTTTTTTATTTATGTATTTAAATTTCACGTACAGAAAATAAATACGTACATTGGCGAGCTTATTGCTAAAAAGCAATATATTCCAACCAACCAAAAATAGACTAGTGATATTGATCAAAATGTTTGATACCATATATAGTTATTTGCAATCAGAGGGTAGATAGTACTTGAACATTAAAAAAACATAAATTACAAATTGACAAAAGAAAAGATTTACAGAAAATGATAATAAGGAGGGCAAAGGAAAAAGGGAGTTTAAGGAAGGAGGTAGAGGGAAAAACTATTAGTAAGTAAAACTTTTCCATTTCCAGAATATTCCATTCAATTTTTTTTTTTTAATTTTCACTTTTCGGAAACACATTGCGAGACCGCGTTTGAAATACTGATAAGAAATCCAGAGCATGTGTAAGATGGAAGATATCGTGAGGTGGAGACGACAACGAAGGCGATACTGGAATGAGTATGTAAACAGAATGTCAGAAGACATACTTACACGTATCGCCCTTCAAGGAAACCCTAAAGAAACCCAGGTAGGCCTCCAAAAAGGTGGAGAGATAACTGGTAGTCAACATTCCAAGATCGACAGGCGACGGCAGAGACAAATCCTGAGGATCTATAAATAGAAGAAGAAGAAGAAGACTTTTCGCCACGAATGAAGATTCCTAGTTGTATTTTTAAACTATTTGTAAGTTCGTAGGCACAAGGATTTTGTTATTGATAAAATCATAATACTATTTTTAACATTATTAGACTGAATTCATTTTCCAAATTCGGAGACAGCAAACGTTCGTTTTTCGATTGTGCGATATTTTTCGATCGGATAAAAACAAACTTGTGCAAAGTTTATTTTAAGGTCTTATGCACTCGAAGCCCTGATGAAGTTTAATTTGAGAAACATGTGTGCGGATGTTATGTGAAAAAATCCACCTCTGTGGGATTTGAATCTGGGACCTCGAGTACAATAGAATGTGTAGCAGTACAGAGGCGGACAAAAAAAAACAATTTTACAAAAACTGAAAATCTAAAATAAAACAAATTACATGAAATTAAGCCATTAAAAACTTATAATTTATAGTTTTGTTTTATACGATTTTGAAATAATACAGTGCATAAAAAACAGTCATTTAAAAAATGCGTAACAGTTATTCGAAATTTCTTACATCCCTCACATGTACTTACCTCAGTATATGCGCAGAGAGGTATATGAGCTAGGGTCAGGTGAATAAATTTTTTTACCTGTGATTTAAAAATTATTTTAAAAAAAAAATTAAGACTAAAAAAGCAATAATGTGTCGCGTTATAGCCCAGTGGTTAGTGTCGCGGACTTTTGAGTCAGAGTTTCTGGTTTCGAGCCCACTCTACTACAATTTGATACCTATTTTTAATAATGAGCACAGAAACAGTATAAAATTGAAGATTTTTTGCAAGTAAGGATAACACAAATTTTTCTCTTTTTAAAAATAATTATTTTTAAAAAGAGAAAAAAGAATTTTATTGTTTGATATGCTGAATTGATTTTTGTACAAGGAAACCTATCCACCATAATTAGTTTTTATTTTTTTTTTCTTTACCACACTTTTTTTTACTTCGCAGCATGGAATGTGTCTATGAAAATAAGAAGTCACATAAAAAATTAAAATAATAAATAAGAAATAGAATTAGATATATTACCGCCTCCGTGTGTATTGGTTAGCATGCTGGGTTACAGTACTGGAGGTCCGGATTCGATTCCCAGGGGGAGTCAAATAAATACAAGTGATTTTTTCACTCTAATATTTATTCAATATTACCCTGGGCAGGTACCTGAAGCGAGAAGGGCTGATCATCTTTCCTTCATGTGTTAACGATCAAGATAACACTGTGTTTATATGATGCAGTGTCCTATGCACCATCGGGTGCGGATACGGGTTTAACTTTTATTTTATTTAAATCAATAACAAATTTAATTTTAGCCCTGCCAAAGCGTGGCTATCGATGATAATAACCGTCGCGAAGGTGTTATCGCAAAAGTGTATCAGCATTACAATAAAATTTGAGATTTGTCGACGTCATTGTTTAGTTCGTCGCCATTTTTTGTTCGACGTTTGCTTTGTGTGGGAGACGATATTTTTTTATCGCGTGTAATCGGTAAGCTCAGTTCATGATAATTAACAAAAATGATATCCGAAGCCGTGGTAATAAAAATATCGTTACGACTTTAACGTCGTTTCAAGTATTTGAAATGTTCGAAACAGCTTAAAAGTTTTGGCAACCGCCCTTATAAAAAGCAAACTTTTACGAGTAAACTTTTTGAAGTTAACTCGTAAAAGTATCTTTATAATTGAATTTTCTCAATAACTATACATAATTATGTTTATTTTACAATCGATTACATATAATTTTGTTCGTGCACGCTGTTTTAAGCGTTTGAAAAAGTTTTCAAACTAGATTTTCCACCCACCCCAAAAAAATTAAAGAAAATACGTATTTATTTTATTCAGTGGTATAATTTGTATTTTGAGTATCGTTAACTTAACGTATTATTTTACGAACTATGTTTGATGGTATTATTTTCTTAAAATATTAATTGCAACGTTTAAAAAAATTAAATTACGCCATGAGTTGTAGAAAAAAAAATGCAACGAATCTAACCTAACTTACGTCCAACGTGATTCATATTGGATGCGAAAAACAAGAATAGTTAAGTGAGTTCTTCTGCTATCTCTTTTATCCGCACCCAGCGGTGCATAGGTCACTGCATCGTATATTAGCAACGTTATTTTGTTAGTTAACTCAAATTATTTTTTTAAAATTATTTTTTATTTTCAAATACAATATTTATTAGCCGTCTTCGAAAATTCTCTTTGCCTATTATGTACACGGATTTTATAGCATATTTACTTTACATGTCTGGAAAATGCCTCCTTAGTGTAATGGTCAGCACACTCGGCTACCGTTCTGGAGGTCCCGGGTTCGATTCCCAGGGGAGTGTCAAATGAATAATTTTTTCACTCAGGGTTAAACATGTACTGATGTACCTGATGATGACAAGGTTCTTATCGAAACCGGTTGGAGAGAAGTACCAATATAAAGTGGTTAAAAATAAAGTACTACGTTCTTAGTTTTGTCCTGGCATTTCTTGGTGGAACTGCATTTTATAGAATAAAATAACCATGTAATTTTTCACATGAATTTTATTCCATTTGACCAGCAACCGGGAATCTAATGATGTCCGTTACGACGAAACCCGGTTGCTAGTCAAATAAAATTAATGTTGAATTTTTTTTTTTCATTTAAACCCTTATCCGCACCCCAATGGTGCATAGGGCACTGCATTATATAAACGCAGTGTTATCTTGATCATTAACACATGAAGGAAAGGTGATCAGCCCTCCGCTTCAGGTACCAACCAGTCCAGGGTAATATTGAATAAATATTAGAGTGAAAAAATCACTTATATTTATTTGACCCTCCCTGGGAATCGAACCCGGGACCTCCAGTACGGCAGCCGAGCGTGCTGACCATTACACTACGGAGGCGGACATTACATTGTTGTTATTTTATTACACTTAGTACTTTTATTTCACAAAGTTTATAAAATGCGGTACACAAAGTATACTAAAAAAAAATTCAAAATCATCAAATTTATTTCAGAAATATACGGGATGGCATTTTCCAAGCAATGCTGTAACCACGAGCAACACGTTTGCGAAATGATGAACCGGTTATTTGTTGAGCCCTCCGACAAAAAGAAAAAAGAGAAAAGCATCTCCGATAATCCGACGCCGCCCGCAGTCGAGGAGTCGAAGAATATTTTCTACGATGAAGCAGAAAAGTTCACGCACGACACACATTTACGCTCCGCAACCATCAACAGCTGGCCCTGGAACCCCGTATGGGCGTACGACCCCAACATCGACCATCTGTACAAAGAAGAAGTTTACGCGAAGCCGTATCTAATGTCCTCCCCGTACAACATGCCGGAGGCTCGCGAAGACGATAACGTAGCGCCCACCATCGACATGGAGGACATGGTCTCCAAAGTTGTCGACGATCGCTTCGGGGAATGGTTTGAGACGCTCACGAGACAGCCGAAGTACGAGAAGTCCCGAGAGCGCCGGTCCAGCATGAACATGCCGCTGCTGAACCAGGCGACGGCCGTGCAGAGGCGTAGCAGCTCTCCCCAGTCGGACGTGGCGAGTCCCAACTCTCACGGAAGTCAGCGCTCCGAGTATGAGAATCCCGGCACATCAGTGCCCTTCAAATCCAGGCTTTTGGAGGGCAAATCCCGAAACCAGGGTGAATTTTCAAACGTGAAGAAGGTAAGTGCGATTAAATATGAACTATCTCATTTTGTTTTTTATTTATTGTTTCGGCATTCACTTTGTGTTAAGACATGATGAAATTGTAATAGAAAAACACTTGTTTTTTTACCACTTGAGTTTATTTTAATATGATGACTAGTTTTGAAAACTATGCTTTCATCTTCAACTCTAAATATAAACTTCAGTTTATATTTAGACCTGAAGATCTAAGCATAGCTTCCGAAATTTAGTTGTCATAATAAAATAAACTCAAACGGTAAAAAACAAGTGTTTTTCATTTATAATATTCCATTTTGTCATTAACTATTGCCAAACAAAAACAAAAAATATGCAAACAGTATACATTCCATTTTATTAGGATGGAATATGGTTAGAAAAATGCATCGCTTTATTAATCCTTATAATTTTATTTTATTTTATTTATTTATGGTTCACAAACAATGAAAAACATATTACAATAAATGAATACAGTGCAATACAAATTGTTTGAATGTTTTTCATCAATTAGATGGGAACACAACAAGCTTACAGAGACAATAAAGGTGCAGGTTAAACACATATATACAGAATAGAAATTTGGTTGTAAAAAAAGGGTAATAACAATTAAAAGTAATGAAGTAAGAAAAATAAAAATAAAAATTGGAAGTAAAAATTTAAAGTGAAATTAAACTATGCTACATAAGGTACAAAATTCAAGACTCCACCAGATTGGTGAAATCAATTTTTAGCAAGTTGACATTCCGCAGGCCATGAAGCCGCCGGAGAAGGCCAGGCTGCCGGCCTGGCAGTGCTCCTTCTGCCGCACCAACGGGGAGTCCTCGTCCGTGTACGCCAGCCACTCCCTGCGCAACGAGCTCGGGCAGGTGGGCTGCCCCGTCCTGCGGCGCCACGTGTGCCCCGCGTGCGGCGCCTCGGGCGACGACGCGCACACAATGTGAGATACGTTAACGCCGATAGCTTCTAGTTTACATCTCATTTTCCTTGCTTGATCACATCTTTATATCATCTGCCTATCTCTGGTCAACCTTTCCCTTACGATGCTAAAAACTACCGTGTGCTACGGTGATATGTATTTGGAGTATACATTAATTTGGGCGGTTTTTTTTTCGAAAATTGAGGCTTTTTTGTGATTATTAAAATGCAACTAGTTTCGGCAACAGCCTGTTGCCCTCTTTAGGGTTTATTTTATGATTTAATATAAATCCTGAAGAGGGCAACAGGTCGTTGCCAAAACTAGTTGCTTTTTAATAAAAATTTGAGTGGATCAAAAAGTCTTTTTATTTCTCAAAATAATATATCACTATCATCCACAAAGTTAATGCTTTCAATATTCAAAATATAGAAAAAAAAATTGTTTACTCTTCAACCAAATGACATATACTGAAAAAGACGCGCAATGAAAAGTAGCTTTCAAATGAATACAGTCACGGATGAACACGAGTCGGAATAATACTAGTTACGATCTCTCTTAGAAAACCGCACGAATTAAGGCATTAATACTCCCAAAATTTTGTACACCATATGAAAATGTGATTTAAAAACAGCAAAAATGTGAATATTCTTAAATGTTGCTTTTATTGACCACACTTGTAACAATTTTGTAATGTTGGCTCTGGTAAGTATCTGAAAGAGAAAAAAATACATCTCAAATAGCCACAATAGCTAGCGACCGCCGCGGAGGATGACATGTGCGTGTATGCAAAGCACGCACGCACACACTGTGAAACGTTTGTGCATTGGTGATTGATTCTGTCCCCAATTTTTTACAAATTATTTATTTCCGTCGCTGCAAATGAACAACTTAATGTAATAATAAAATAATAATAATAAAACCCTTATCCGCACCCCAATGGTGCATAGGGCACTGCGTCATATAAACGCAATGTTATCTTGATCGTTTACACATGAAGGAAAGGTGATCAGCCCTCCGCTTCAGGTACCAGTCCAGGGTAATATTGAATAAATATGACAGTGAAAAAATCACTTATATTTATTTTACCCCCCTTGGGAATCGAACCCGGGACCTCCAGAACGGTAGCCGAGCGTGCTGACCATTACACTACGGAGGCGGACGTATTACTTTTATGTAATACATAATTATATTACAGAGGAATACTAAAATTCTGTATCTACTATATTGTTTATCGGTATTCTTATTTTTAAACTCGAGATGTGGTAAATACATATCACCGGGAGGGAAAGGTTAAAATAAACGCATTCCCTAACCGCTTGCGGATAACTTTATAGCTGCTACATATATAGGTAACCACCTACTCAAATTCTTAGAAGTTCTTAGTGCTTGAATTGACTAGAATTTCACTAGAGACATCTATGGTGAGATGAAAAAAGCTTTTTATCGGGCAGAAACTCTTTCTTTAGTATGTAAAGTCCGAATCCTGGATTATATTCATACATGAGAAACGCTAGAAAACATCCTTTTCATTTTATTTTACCTTATATTTTACCAGTTAATTTATTTACAGCATTTTCAGTGCGTCCAAATACTCGTTTACAAATCTGGATTATCTCCAATTAGGAGTTATTTTTTTAATTATTTTTTACATCTGATATTTGACATTTTGCATGATGTCAAAAAAATGTATAAAAAATAACTGCTGATTGGAGATAATATAAATTTGTGGACAAGTATTTGCACACTTAAAAATATTGTTTGCTAAAAACATTAACAAAATAGGTGCAACATGTTTTTTGAGAACTTGAAAAAAAAAACATGAAATATTAGCAAAAAATCAAGACATTTATTTCATATTATTTTTTGACATTTCATCAAAGATGAAGAAGAATATGGAGGTCTGGACATTTACGGGGCTGACGACCGTCATAGGCTGGTACAGTGATCACTTTACATATGTGTAACATTCACCGATTCTACCCATTATTGATAACCACACTACTCAAAGTCGTCAGCACCGTAAATGCCCAGACTTCCATATTCTTCTCCATCTTTGATGAGATGTCAAAAAATAATATGAAAAATAACTCCTATAATTGGAGATAATCCAGATTTGTGAACAAGAATTTCGACACACTCAAGATGTTGTAAAGACATATCGCTCACTCCTTTCAAGAACGTCAAAAATAAAAAAACTTGATTTTTCAGGAGAACGTTTTTAAAGTTTAAAAGTATAATACAATGTATTTAAAATAAATATCATGCCACTTATTGAAGTTTTTACTGTGCAACAGATCTTTTTAGGTAAAACCTGAAGGTTTTTTCTCCATTTGAAAAATATTTAGTATATTAAAAAAAAAAATTAACAATACATTTTCTTCAAAATGCAAAAACAACACTTCCTGCCCTGTAGCGGGTAAATATTAAGTTAAAAAATTGCTGCTTTTGCTGGGATATAGTAAATTTTCTGTGCATTCCGAAAACATGCACAATTGAAAATTGACGGTTTTTGATTTATGACGTTCTTGAAAGGAGTGAGCGATATACTAGTTGTCGCCACATTCTCCCCGCAGGTTGGATATCCGTCGTAAATTTTACGAATGTCCCATAATCTAGAGTCAAAGTAATAACCTGACATTGCCATACCAAATGACAGATCCATGCCTTGGAAATGTTAAATGTCAATATTTTGTGGTTATGCACATATAGTGCTGGTCATGGCTTTTTTCCATGGAAAGCAGTGGAATGGCGTTCTGGCACCTTTTTCCATGGACAAATTTAATTCATAAATCATATTTAAAGCACTAACTTTGCGATTTCTCCATTTTATAATTAAAATATAATTTTGTTTAAAATCACTATAAATATTTTATTACAACTTCATTATAATGTCTACCGGTTTCCAAGCTAACCGCTTTTCTATCATCAGTCTTGATAAAGAAGCAGTTAGCTTCGAAACCGGTAGACATTATAGTTAAGTTATAATAAAATATTTTTACTGATTTTAAAACAAAGTTACATTTGAATTAAATTTTTATTTATATTAACCCTTTCCGGTCCCCCAAAAAAATCTAGGTAGACAGTTATATTCCAATTGGAAAAAATATTTTGTCCTCTGCTCCACAAACTGTTGTAATAGAGACGAGTGACAAAAATGTAAGCTTGGAATTTAAACAAATAATACGAATGAAGAAAAAAATGTGGAATAACATCCGACATGGGACCTAAGAAGAAAAAATCATTGTCAAATGAGATTCGACATTGGACCGGTAAGGGTTAAATTTTCAAAATCAATTTCTACGAAACAATGTTTGCATCTACGTAATTACAAACTATATTTATATAACTCATTAAAATTATGAAATATGGTATTGTAATGAATATTTAAAAAATATTTGAATATAAATATATATTTTTTTAGTAAAAAGCTTAACATGAAGTGAGTTCCGGGATCTTTTTTGTTTAAAAAAAGCCCTGGTGCTGGTTTAAATCACTAATGTTGATAATGATGAAATTTTGTCAAATGGTTATATGAACGCCCAAGTACATACATGCTTAGGGCGTTTGTCCACTACACGGAATTTCACCGTTCGGCAGTCTGGTTTTGAAAAATATAAACAACTATGACAGTTTAGCGTGATGGAATTTATGCGCAACGTGTTCACACACCGATCAAGAGCTCTGATCCGAAGAAAGATGGACAAAAGCACTACCCAATCCAAGCCAATCATCGTTTTAAGACACTTACTGACGTGCTGGACGGTAAAATTACACGGAATTCTGGGTAGTGGACAAGCACTCTTAGGTAATAACAATGTGGGGTAAATAAGAACTAAGAAGTAGAAAAGCAGGGTCTACTGGATGGCAATACCAAGTGTGCACATTCTCCCTTAACCCCGCATACTAGCAGTGGCATGCACAGAGAATTAATTAGAGTAGGCAGTAGAGGTAGGTAGTAAGGTAAGCTGGTACTACTTAGTAAGGTAGAGTACGGCTGTCCAAATTTAAAACACAGTAAGGGACATTTTTTTTGTAGTACGTTTTTTTGCATTTTTGGACTAAGTAGAGTCTACTTAGTCCAAAAATGCAAAAAAAACGTACTACAAAAAAAATGTCCCTTACTATGTTTTAAATTTGGACAGCCGAGTAGGTACTGGTTGCGTTTTTATATCGTGGGTATACTGGCAAAAAACGTTATGTCTAAAATTCCTGTTATTTAAATCTTTTATCCTGAATAAAATACCGGCTGTTAAATTTAAACTTAAATTTACTTTTGAAACCATATCGAACTTCTTACAGCGCTTTTGCACTACACGGAATTTACCGTCAGGCAGTCTGTTTTTTTTAAATGAAAGCGACTACGACAGTTTAGCGTAATCTAATTTATGCGCATCATGATCACATTCCGATAGAGGACACCGATCCGAAGAAAGAAAGACTGAAGCACATTAGCATGTGCTTCAGTCTTCAGTCATCCAAGCCAATCATCCATTTTATATGCTAACTGAAGTGCCGGACGGTAAAATTCCGTGTAGTGCACAAACGCCCTTAGTGTGTTTTGCCGTTTTAAGAATGTTGAAAATTTTGTTACATATTTTCGAATTAACATTTTTTGCTAGTATACCCACGATATGTCACGCGTGTAAGTTAGGATAGGCACTGCTTTTCTTCCTATATACATAGAATGCACGCGCCTGCTTACTGGTAACCTAACTAAACGCATTCTATCACTAACATTTGGTTTAAACCCTTTTACTGATTTTTTTTTATTTCAAATATAGGGTGTTTTTTTAGAGGTCTGGATTTAATCTGGCAACATTGTTTCTACAGACTGTCAATTTGACAGTTGGCAGTTGATTTGTAGTCAGCACGTTTTGCTGAATGACCATTATGCGCGTCGTAGATTCGGTGAATGGACGAAAAAGAGTATTCGGCTTTTTTATTTATTTAAAGGAATAACCCGCAAAGTGTCTATTTTAGATGCTTGTCTACAGGTAGGATAGTAAGGATAGGGAAGGTAAATGTGAAAAATACATTACACACGCACAGACCAATTGAAAATAAATCTTTCTTGAATTAATTTTGCAATTGGCCGGAATCGAACCCGCGACGCCAGTTTCGCAGTCGAGCGTCTACCCAACTATGCCACGGCTCCTGTTCACCGATGTTGTCACTTATTTCTAAGAATGACAATGGCATAGTGGCCCAGAAGGAGGTATCAGCATTCGAACAGCCTTGAAAATGTGTGTAATTTGATTTTATTTCAGATCGTACTGCCCGTTGCAAAAAAGAACTAATCAAGGTAGATTGGTTTTACCTACCGCTGTTGCTCTCAAGGAGTCGAGAGTCATGAGCAATGGGCAGAAGCGCAGGCAAAAACCAGCAGCCATGGTCTTCACTTCGTAGAGATACCTCAGACCTAACCTAACCTAACATAACCTGTCCCAATCTAACCATCCCAACCTAACCTAACCATACTGTATTAAGGTTCGCTTTCCTAGTTGCGATAATAGCGAGTGACAGATTCTCCCATGAATCCACTCCTCATTCTATCTTTCTATTATTCTCTTCCATCACCTAACTTAACCTAACCTATCCCAACCTAACCGTCCCAACCTAACCTAACCATACTGTATTAAGGTTCGCTTTTCTAGTTGGGATAATAGCGAGTGGCGGATTCTCTCTTGAATCCACTCCTCATTCTATCTTTCTATTACTCTCTTCCATCACCTAACCTAACCTGTCCCAACATAACCCGTACCAATCTAACCTAACCATACTGCCTAAAGGTTCCTTTCCTAGTCGCGACAACAGTGAGTGGCGGATTCTCCCATGCATCCTACTTCTCCTTCCATCTTTCTATCACTCTCTTCCAGACATTCTCCCTCTTACGCCCATTTTTTATATTTCCTAAAAATTGGAAATATGAATGAATGTATGGGATGTATTTAACACGTTGGCTGCCAACTATGAGATAACTGGTAGATTGCGTTCTTTGCTAGGACGCCGACTAGGAGTTATCTCCTAATGTGTTTACTTGCCATATTCCTGTAGCTACCATCCAATTTCTAGTATATCAGTGCTAATATGGGTAGATGGCGCATGGGAAGAGAACAAAACATCAATGCTGGCTTACATGAACAGAAAATTTATCAATATATGAACAGAAAATACAAATATTTACTACAGAGTTTAAAAAATATAATATGACGAAACGAAATTATCTTTTTAGACCGGAATTCTGAAATTTGACGTGGCAGTCAACGTGTTAAATAGCATCCTTTCAGGAGATGCAAAAATAACTTGGGAAAGGGCATTTTACAGTAAGGGGCAAATATAAGTGGCCGCAGATTACTTCTGATGAAATTTTCGGCAATTCCAGCTTCGATTTGCCTTCCGTAACTTGCTGACCAGGGTCTAAAGGTGCCAAGAAATGAATGGTGCTATTTTTCAAGATCTGCTGAAAGCAGGTTAGCCAACTGTTTCCTTTCCTTTGCCGAGTTTCCTCGTAACTTGGAATTCTGTTCTCTGGGCCACTTTTATTTCCCCCACCCTGTGTATTGTCTTAAATTTTTTAGCTACAGTATTATTTTAATAGAACTAAGCTAACTTCTAATATTGAAAAAAAATTATATGTATTTTTTTTATAAAATGTCTTATACAATTACTATTTTTGTGACGTTAAATCTGAGCATAAACATTTTTTTATCGATAATCAATTTTGTAGAATTCATATCAAATACAAATAATTCAAATATTTTTACCTTGCTAAGAATTTTCGAAATATTTCTACAATGAAAAATTGACATTCATTTAATTTTTAAATTACTTAATCATGTTTTTACTACTTTTATTATTTTTTATTATCATTGTTCATTTTTTATTATCAGTATTCATTTGTTTTATGTGAAGTATTTTTTTTTAAATTTGCTTATTTTGCTTAATTTTTTAAATTTGTTTTATGTGAAGTATTTTTTTTTTAAATTTGCTTATTTTGCTCAATTTTTTAAATTTGCTTTATTTTGCTTAATTACTTTGCAGATATTTAAAGGAAATTAATCTTTATTAACCTTTCCCTTACGGTGCTAAAAAACTTCCGCATGCATCAGTGATATGTATTTTGTACGCCATATGAAAATGTGATTTTAAAACGGAAAAAATGTAAATATTCCTAAATATGGCTTTTATTGACCATAGTTGAAGTTGAAATTTAACAATTTTGTAATGTGCTCTGGTAAGTATCTGAAATCGAGAAAAAAATACATCGCAAGTTGCCGCAACAGCTAGCGTAGCGACACGACCGCCGCGTATGACGATCCGCCTGCTACTAAACTTGATATGACATGCGCGTATACGCAAATCACGGCACGCATGCACACACTAAAAAAAACGTTTTTAGTTATTTTATCCCCGATTTTTTTCACAAATTATTTATTTCCGTCGCTGCAAAGTCGTAAATTTATTTCATAATACTTTTATGTAATATTTAATTATATTACGGAGGGATACTAAAATTCCGAGGCCGTATATGTATTGATATTCTCATTTTTAAAGCCGTAGTAAATACATATCACTAGGAGGGAAAGGTTAAAAAAATAAACTGAGAGAAGAAGACTTTTCAGTTTAGTTTAGTTTTTATTAATTGATATTATTTTATAAGATGTTTATTACACATGTCGCTCACTCCTTTCAAGAACGTCATAAATCAAAATTCATCAATTTTCAGTTGTGCATATTTTCGGAATGCCCAGAAAATGTACTATATCCCAGCAAAAGAGGCATATTTTTAACTTCATATTTACCCGCTACAGGGCAAAAAATTTTGAATCTGCACTTTTAAGAAAATGTATTGTTTAATTATTTTTTTAAATAAACTAAATATTTTTCAAATGGAGAAAAAACCTTCAGGTTTTACCTAAAAAATCCGTTGCACAGTAAAACGTTTAATAAGTGGCTTGGTATTTATTTTCAATACATTGTGTTATATTTTCATACTTTAAAAACGTTCTCCTGAAAAATCAAGTTTTTTGATTTATGACGTTCTTAAAAGGAGTGAGCGATGTATCTGATAAAATCATAATTTTTGATTAGTCAAATACCAATATTATCTAGTGGTAACTTTCACCAGTTGAAAGTTGTACTTACCCTTTAACTTGTAAACTTTTTGACTCTTAATGGTTGTTTTGTGAGTAATCTTGATGTCCGGTTATGCTAAGCAGGTGTACCATACACCTCAGTGGTTCTAGCATTAATCATTCTTGAATAATGGAAATACTCTCTATATACTGGATATTAAAAATATTGATATTAAAAATCCAATGTGATAATTTAACTATTTGACACTTCCTACATTCCGTGGGTGGCAAAAGTTTGTGTAACTTTTGAATGTCTCCAATTGGTTGTTTCGTGCAATGTGACAAAAAGACAATATGAACGGAATTTACCTTCCTCAATCAAATGTGAATTGGTTAGTATTTTAATATATCAGAATGTTTATTGTGTATTTGAGTAGTCCACTTGCAAATCACGTTATGTTAACCCGATGGTTGCCAGAGACGAGATATCTCGGCAAATGGCGGAGTGCCCGTATGGCCAGAGACGAGATATCTCGTCAGTACTTTTGATGACGTATTACTCCGCAGTTTTAACTCATATTGACAATCTGTCAAAAACGGAACATACATTACCATCAGTTGAAGTTGTCACAAAATATTTTATAAAGTTTTTAAATACTTTTAAGTGATTTATCGGTATCACTTTCAGCTGACAGTTGACAGATGTCATTAGGGCTACCACTCAAACCACTTGAAATATTGATTATTTTTATCGATTGTTTTGAACGCCAGGGGTTTTTATTTTGCTCAATTTTTTTGTGTTTTTCTTATTATTTTAAAATATTCCATTGATAAATAATAGTTGTGTGTTAATATTAAATTTAATAAAAACTTGCGTGTGCGACTTAGTGTGACAACCCTGAAAATTTGAAACTGGTTTAACTTCAAGAATAAAACTCTAACAATCGATGCGGGATATAATATTTGGTAAGTAAATTATAATTCAATAAAAACAACAAAAAAAAAATCTTTAGACAACTTTTTTTTTTCAAAAAAATACTTGGCCTGTTGAGCACTGCGGCGTAATTTATTTGCGGCTATGAAAAGGTTAAAAAAAGCAATTAGTTGAGAAAACAAATATTTATCCTTATAGTTAAGATATAAAGGCGCATTCATTTGCGTGTTACATCGACGTGCCCTATGTAAAGTGCTCTAACTACATTTTTGTCAATTTTGAGATATTTGGTGTACGTTATCAACTGACTGTTATCTACAAATATAATAATATATATATAAACCCCCTATCCGCACCCCAATGGTGCATAGGGCACTGTGTTGTATAAACGCAGTGTTATCTTGATCGTTAACACATCGTTAAAAGGTGATCAGCTGTCCGCTTCAGGTACCAGTCCAGGGTCATATTGAATGAATATTACAGTGAAAAAATCACTTAAATAAATATTTGACCCCCCTGGGAATTGAACCCGGGACCTTCAGAACGGTAGATTCGACATTGGACCAGTAAGGGTTAAACATAGACGTTAATATTTTAAATCTTCTACCAATTGCCGCCATTGGCTGAAAAACTTAATTTTTAACATAATGTAGTTTGCAAGTGGACTACTTGTTTAACAGAATAAAAGACTGTTCTTATTATTAGACTTGGAAGCTTTATATTTGCCTTATTATATGAAGAGCTTTTTGACAAATGTGAATGTAGATTCTTCTTATAACCCTTATCCGCACCCATTGGTGCATAGGGCACTGCATCGAATTGACGCAGTGTTATCTTGATCATTACTTACATGAAGGCAAGGTGATCACTCTTGCGCTTCAGGAACCAGTCCAGGGTAATATTAAATAAATATTACAGTGTAAAATCACTAATATTTATTTTCACCCCTCCTGGGAATCGAACCCGGGACCTCCAGCACGGTAGCTAAACACGCTGACCATTACACCACGGAGGCGGACAAAATTCTCAAAAAGATTCTTCACCAGCACTAATTATGTATTATAATTGATTAGGGTAAACCATGTGTTTCGCCTGCTGATGCTTTGGTCAGCGTTACAGAGGCCATATTATTTGGTGATAGAATTGTGAATCTGAATTGTGTAATGGAATTTCAAAACCGCAACGCTATACGGCTGTCCTAACTCGAAACACAGTAAGGGACATTTTTTCGTAGAACATTTTTTTTGCATTTTTGGACTGAGTGTAGAATCTACTTAGTCCAAAAATGCAAAAAAAACATACTACAAAAAAATGTCCCTTACTGTGTTTTGAGTTTGGACAACCGTATAGCCTCGAAGATGGCCCTCTGGAATTGTGGCTGAAATGTCAGGAGAACATAATATAATGGAACCTCTCATGGCGAGCATAATTCGTTCCAGATTCTTACTCGTTAAGCGAAACATTCTTTGTTTGAAAGGTTAAGTCGGGACTTTTTTTTTTTTTTTTTGGCAAAGCACCCAATTTTGGGTGATACCTGCCATACTAGTGATTTTATATACTTAAATAATATTATATTTTTTTTATTGATTTTTTTTGGGGTCACACGCTTTTGCCATACTTTTTTAAATGTTTAATAATCGCACCGTTAACATTTTTTGAGTTCATTGACAATAGGTGTTGGACATTCAGCGGGAAGGACAAACCCTCAGACCGAATGTCCTGAATGAACTCGAGGTTAGGGAGTAAGGGGCAGTTGAAAAATATGTGGTCAGCAGTCTCATCCTCCTGTCCACACGCGCACAACGAACAAGTTAGAATATTAATCTTTTTGAGGTGGGATGCAAGTACTGTGTGTCCGATCCTCAGCCTACACAGAAGGGACACATTCGGGACTTCCGCACCATTCAAAACAAATAAGTTTCGTTTAACGAGTAAGATTCTGGAACTAATTATGTTCGTTATGAGAGGTTCCACTGTAAATAACATCCTTACATTTCAATAACTCTTCTTTTCAAAACCATATAATTATTTCGAAGAAAAACTTATTTTTCAAATGCAAAAACGGTGTTTAAAAAAAAAAATACTAATGTGTTACCCTGGTTTTAGAGAAAATTAAGTTGCAACTAAACAAATGCCAGGCCTTAAATGTCATGTAATTATAAATCAATCAAAGATTGTTTGAAAGCATACATTGTTTGATTGATACAAATCAAACAAAAAAACGGTTTCTGTAATAGGGCGACTATATTGGAGTATGCATTTATTCCAAGGATTGAGAAAGACTTGTCTAGACACATGGTCTGTCGAGTTGAACAAATTTTTATTTTGCATTTTATGTTATTTTTTATAAGTACTTAATAATTGTATTTTACCAATTTGATATTGTATTTTTTTTTAAATCAATTTAATATTATATTAACACGTTGATTGCCCTGGGTGTCACAGCATACCTAACATTATACTGTCATTCTGTCCTTCAGCTACTGCTCTGTATTAAACTAGTATTCAACTTGCCCAACACGCCCCTTTTCTATCTTACTACTATATGACCTTAGGATATCTTCATGCTTCTAAAAGTACTACTCATCAATGTGATAGGTAGGTTAGAATAAAACACATGCATGATATTTATATTTAACCCTTTCCACTCTTACCATTTTTTCCCATAACTGATCAGCTACTCTGATCAAAAAATGCGACGTTTTTCTACCATTAAAATAAATATTTTGGGACACACTGTTTGGCAATTCGTATGACCATGTTAATTAAGATTAACTGTATTTATCTGAAATATTTTTTGGTAGAATATACTCGGGTGATAGAGAAATCAGTGATTAATGTTATACCTGCGCCGGGCCAGACATTGTGGCCCACGGAGCTGCCTACTAGAATCATACGGGCCAGAATGTCTGGCCTACAGAGTGGTAAGAGTTAAAGCGCTTTTATTGACTTATAAAAATTAACACCATTAGTATGATAAAAAACCAACAAATGTCAAGAAAGTTAAAGGTAGAAAATGAAAATGTCAAAAATTAAAATCGATATTTTTTATTGAAATATTTTGGTTGAGTTGGAAATACATGACAACATTTGTTGAACGTTTTACAAAAATCCTATTGGCGATCAACGTGTTAATAGGAGTTATTTTATTTTTTGTTAAAGCTTATGAATTTATTTTCATTGAAATTGTCACAAACGTTCATTGTAACATATTAACCCTTGATAACTAAACATTCTTCCACGCGACGACGCCCCTCCGAGAAAGTCAAGTGCACTTACTTCCCCGCGCCCCGCACCCGCCACGCTTTGTTTACCTTCCTGATTGGTGCGAATAGTTCATCGGGTGATGCGATTGCAATCACACAATGACTAGGAGGTGACCTGCGGCCATATCGTCGTCCGGTTGACGAATGTTTAGTTACTACGTCAGTTGTTCGTAAAGGTATGTATTATTACGACATCAAGGTCATGATAAAACATATTCTTGATGAGTCTTCAGACCCTGAAACTCCTGTTCATTTTGTGACTAATGTGCTCAAAATCTGTCCATCAAAGGGTCGTAGGATGACAAAACATCGATGCATGAAATGCAAAACTACCATTTGTGGATCGCACAATATTGACATATCGCTCACTCCTTTCAAGAACGTCATAAATCAAAAAACTTGATTTTTCAGGAGAACGTTTTTAATGTTTAAAAATATAATACAAAGTATTAAAAATAAATATCAGGCCAATTATTGAACTTTTACCGTGCAACAGATCTTTTTAGGTAAAACCTGAAGGTTTTTTCTCCGTTTGAAAAATATTTAGTTCATTTAAAAAAATAATTAAACAATACATTTTCTTCAAAATGCAAAAACAACACTTTCTGCCCTGTAGCGGGTAAATATTAAGTTCAAAATATGCCCCTTTTGCTGGGATATAGTACATTTTCTAGGCATTCCGAAAACACGCACAACTGAAAATTGAACATTTTTGATATAAACGTTATTGAAAGGAGTGAACGATATGTATTAGCTGTGCGGAATAGTGAATTATTGTTTAATGTCTCTTACATTCATTCCTAATAAACCAAGCTTAAATGTTATGTAACCAGTTCCTATTTTTAATAAATACTTTTGCCAGATGAAAGTTTAGTTACCATGTATCTACAAATATAGTTTAGTTATCTAAGGTTAATTAAATTTTTATTAAAAGGCTCTCAAAAATCGCATTATATCCAAATACAGCTAGAGTAAAAGATTTAAAAATAAATTTATTTCCTCATTGAAGGTTAGTGATTTTAACATTGTCTACGACGACTCGGTACTGTAGAGCAACCACTCTCTCGAGTTGTTGTATCAAGATACAGTAAACCCCCATATAACATAACACTCGTATAAGATTTTACCCTATAACGTTTGCAGCAGTTGTTCCTATAATGGTGGTCCCCCGTAAAACGCAGTTTTCTGTTGAGCGTAAAGATGAACAAATATAAATTCGTAATCTTAATACTATTATATATTTAATGTTTTTCGTTGTTGAGATTTTTAGTTTTAATATGAAAATATTTAAATATGACGGAATTAGTTTAAAATCTGAGATATTTGTGGAACACTCTACTATTCCCCACTCAGTTTTAAGCTCTCTTGTACAACCCTCATATTTATCAACTACTCCAGCTGTCAAAGCTTCTACCTCGATTTGGAGATTATAAATATCATTTTAATTAAGTTTTTTCGTACCTTTTATACTCGCCTAAAGGTGTTAGGATGGAAGATTTGCCCTGAAGCTATATAAAATTGACACTAGAGCTGCCGATTGATAATTGCGGCTAGCAGATAACCAAACCCAAATCAAACCTCTCATATCGAGCAAAAAAATGTGAAAAAGTTGCTTCCTTAACCCTTAGAGTGCGAACCGTGGATAGATGGACTCTCTATTAATGCGTATAAAGTGCGCAGCGTCGGAATACCGACTAGTGCGGAATTTGATTTAGGTATCGACCTGTACGGACGTGTCTTAGCGCGCGCATGTATAACGTTTTTAATAAGTTAATAACATTTATAAATAACCATTTAAAATTATTTTGCTGTGAATTTAACATTGATTTTTGTATTTTTTTTGAGTAAAAGTCTTTTATTTCTACCTACAAAATGTCAAATTCGTCAAGTAGTGATGATGAAAAGCAATTAGCAATTTATGCAAAATATGTGAAAATAAGCTCAGCACTATAAGGGTTAAAGGTAGGGACTACCGGAGCATTTCGTCATAACGTAACGTTGTAACATCGCTCGCGGCGAGCGTCAGCGAGCATCCGAAACTATGGATGGAGCGCTCAGCTCCCTGTACTGACTATACAAATGTTCACATCGTAACGTGTTACGTTACGACGTAATGGCTCCGGTCAGTCCCAACAGTCATAACGAGTCACATTTTACACGAGTTACAGAGAAAGAGCAAGTCCCTTTTTCACGACATTCACTTGTGAACCGGGACATCTGCGCCAGTAAAAACAAAAAATGTTCTATTAAGGAGTAAGATTCTGGAACGAATTATGCTTATTATGAGAGGTTCCACAGTATTGTATTAAGATAACCACAACCTTTAAAATATTTTTTATTAGTAATAAAAAAATATCAATTGTAGTTTTTTTTCTACGTTTATACTGTCAGTTTTAATGTTCATTTTTTTTAAATATAATAAAAGACAAGTATTTATCGGATTTTTTCCCATTGTAATTTTAGATTTTCTACGCTTTCTTTGTTTAAATAAAAAAGTATTAACTGAATATTTTTCATTATTCACATATTTGAAAAATATGTCGTCTGTATACTTATGTACTTAATGTTTTTTTGATACTGCTTTATTTTAATGTAAAAATATGCCTCTGGTAACATAAGAATTATAATGCTCACAATATTTTAACTTGGATATATGTTTAAGAGTGCATTTTTGCAAAGTTACCGGAATGTTATCAAAATTCCAACTCTGCTAAATCCCCTTACATATATCGGAATCCCAGTTCTCTTAATCTCTATTTTTACTGTAAATTGTAAAAACAGTACAAAAAAAAAACAGTTTTGTTCGTTAGACTGAAAACCTATCTTTTGTTTTTAACACATTGTTAGCGGGTGGTTTTTTTCATCAACCCCAACCATAATTAGTATACTAATTAGGGTCGTATGCTAATCACAAATAACCGCAAACCCAACTTCAATCTGTACAATGTTTTTCAGCATCTCGCGCTGTCAGTAAGCAAATAGAACGCTTATAAGGGTCTCCCGCTCTCTACCAACAGTATGTAAAAGACACTTTTAAGCGTTTCCCGCAAACAATGGGTTAAGAAACAGTTTATTTTTTAATGTTAATTTTTTAATATTATGTGCCATAAATGTTTGCCAAAACTCTTCCACCGACAGCTTCATAAAGGCTGCTATTCGTTATAATTCAAAACATTTTTGACAATGTCTTGCCGACTTCCCACCAAACCCTCCTAGGGTTTTAGACTCTAATTTATGATTTTACCATTGATTTTAATTTCCATAATACAATTTATATCTATACAACAGATTTATATAAATATATTATATATTTTGTATACTAAAAGCATTGTTAACTTTGTGGTATGGTAATATAACACTTTCCTTATCATTCATCATTCACTTTGTATAATACCTACCACGTAAATATACACTACTGCGTAACTACCGGTTTCGGAATAATCATTCCATCATCAGGTCAAATGTAGATTAAAGTGAAATTTTTATGGTCCGATATATAAATAAAAAAATAAATATAAGTGATTTTTTTACTGTAATATTTATTCAATATTACCATGGACTGGTACCTGAAGCGGAGGGCTGATCACCTTTCCTTCATGTGTAAACGATCAAGATAACACTGCGTTAATATGACACAGTGCCCTATGCACCATTGGGGTGCGGATAAGGGTTTTATTATTATTTTATTTGTGTACAAATGTCAGACGGTAACAATTTAATTTTAATGACCTGATGATGGAACAATTATTCAGAAACCGGTAATCACGAATTAGTGTTTATTAAAGTGGTATTACACAATGTGAACGATGAATGATAAGGAGAGTGTTATATATTTTAAAAGTGAAATGTTCATACATAAATCATTCCATCAAATTGATGTCACAATTTTTTTACCCGTTCTTACTGTAATTAAAATTGTATTTTTTGTAACGTGGTAATGTTTAAATTCTGGTTCACATGTTTATACTAATAAATTATTTTTAAAATCCCCAAATGTTTTGGTTTATTTTATCACGTTATCTTAAATCTTGAGGTGATGTTTGCAAACCCCTGAGATTCATATGGTACATACATTATATTTGTTACAACATAATGAAGTATTTTTTATAACAATATAAAACTAATAAAAGAAATAAAGTAAATAAAAATAAATGCAGGGTAAACCACCCATTTATTGACACCTTAAGGAGTTCCCATACTTTGTTTTCCGTCCGCCTCCTCAGTGTAATGGTCAGCACGCTCGACTACCGTTCTGGAGGTCCTGGGTTCGATTCCCAGGGGGCTCAAATAAATATTAGTGATTTTTTCACTGCAATATTTATTCAATATTACCCTGGACTGGTACCTGAAGCGGAGGGCTGATCACCTTTCCTTCGTGTGTAAATGATCAAGATAACACTGCGTTTATATTACGCAGTGCCCTATGCACCATTGGGGTGCGGATAAGGGTTTGAAAAAAAAAATACTTTGTTACTGAATAAAATTATAAATGATGCTTACTTTTAAGTATATCATTACTTAAATGAATTCCTTGTATTGTTTATTTCTACAAATAGATAGTTTATAAAAAAAATATATATCCATATCAATAAACTTTCCAAAAAAATGTAAAACTCTCATATGTCCTATTATTGACACTGTTTTCCGTAATATTAACACGGTGTTAACCATATATTGACACCTACGCACATAACTAGTATTTTATGTGTTTTTATACAAATCTGTAGATAGATGTAGTGAATAAAACATTGGCTTTTAAGATTCAGTGCTTATTTATTTTACATATGAATATTTTATATAGAAATAATATAAAGTTTTAGTAATATGAAAAGGGACAGTAGTGTTGTTATATGTTAAAAACATAATGCTGTCTTAAATAAGTACTTAATTGTATTAATTTTTTGGGGTAAAATGTTATAATTTTATGAAAACAGTGAATGTGTCAATAAATGGTGGGGTGTTAAGATTAGGGTGCTTTACCCTATATTACATTTATTTATGGGAGTCTATGGTGTCTGTCAAATTGATACATGCTTGATTACAGTGCTCTGAGTTTTTTGTGGTTTTTAATAGTTTTTACGAAGTTTTGTGAAACTGGTTTTATTTTAGTTATTCCTTTATTCCTTTTTGCATTAATTCTAACGTTTTATCTTCTTAAATAAGATTTTTTAACACTTCTTTACTAGCTTCATCCCAACAATATTGTAACACAAGATTTATTTCACAACACAAGCGCAATACGACTTTATGTATGATCTACATTGGTCTCGATCCGGGAAGGAAGTGCGGGTTGCCAACAGTTGTTTTCCAGTACACGTACTCCATGCAACATGGCGGGTTCAATTATTATCCATTGGCTGACATTCCCCCACGCCTTGACATCAATATTGCCATGTTACAATATATATTTTTTCTTTCAAATCTTAACCGGTTAACTGCCGGTAGGTACATATATGGCGGTACCCAGCACGCTGCGAATTTTACGACAAAAATAAAACCTTCTAAACATATCGTTATTAATAGTGTATTAACGTTTATTTATAAAACTTGCCAAATAAATGAAGAGCGCGCCAGTCGTTCAGTCATTTATCCATAATCATTATTATCATAAAATTAATTGTTCATGGTGAAGGGTTGTCACAAAATTTGTCATAGAAAATATGAAAACTAAATTATATGTCAAACGTAAGTGTTTATGTTAGTTTAGTATTAAAAGTATATACACACACACACTTATTTAAAAAAATTAAATATCATCAGAATCGACACCAAAATCACTGTCATCAGATTCGGCAGTGACGGCAACTCGGGGATTATTAGACAACCCTGAGCGTCATAAGTTGTTCCGATGACAAAGCTCTCTTTAATTTACGTTTAAAGTGGTAAAAACAAATTCTGTTTCAATTCTAAGTATGCAACGATATTCTCAATATATATCACTATGCGTTTAATATATTTGTACATTTTAAATAATTGATTTTATTTACTAAAAGCCCATTTAAAACGGCGCGTCTTAAGACGTAATTTTTGTATGAGCGGCGGTCCGATCACAGAAAATTATGCGTCTTAAGACGCTCTTGGCGGTTAACCGGTTAATAAGCCTTTAAATTCCAATGGTTGAGTATGGAGGCAGGGGTAAAACCCTCTGATCTCTATAGTGAGATGAAAGTTGACGGTCTAAATAATAATCCTACGACGGTCAGTCAAAAAATAATATCAAAGTTCTATTGACCAAAAAAGTTATGTGTTCGGTTTTGTTTGATGTGTTTCTGTGTTTTGGATCTTGTTGTTCACATGGTGAACACTCAAGTGTGTGTTATATTTTGTTTTTTTTTTTAATTTTATGACAGAATGTGACCATGTTGCTAGCTGGTAAGGATTGAAGGTCTTCTTGCAGCCAAAGTGTGTCGGATAAAATCAGCATAACAGTTGATTGGTTTGGGTAAGTACTTTTTATTCCATAAAAATAAATATGATAGAATATAAACATCAAATATAAACAAACACGAGCAACAAATAAATAATTTAAATGAAATAAAAGAAGCTTACTTAAGTACATAACATTCTTTGTATGTAGTCAAGTACAAGTAATTTTTAAAATTATATTCCTTTTAATGGTAAAACGATAAATTACAATATTAATTTTCATCTCAGAAATATAGTGCCATCTACTGGTAGAAATGTTAATTTTCCGTCTCGGAAAAATGGTTCGTAACTTTGATAAGACACTTTAAAATGGCAAGTCTGAATTTGTCCCCTGAACATACCCATATCCTATTTTTTTTCATTCCACCTTTGTAAGACGTAAAAATACTATTGATTTTCTGCGGGATAATCTGCTTGTTGTTCTGTATATTCCTGTTCTGCATACTGTTGATTTGGGTCCGTGTACTGTTGATTTGGGTCTGTGTACTGCTGATTTGGGTCTGCATATTCTTGGTTCGGGTCCGTATATTCCTGATTCGGGTCTGCATATTGTTGATTCGGGTCTGCATATTGTTGATTGGGGTCTGTATACTGTTGATTCGGGTCTGCATATTGTTGATTTGGGTCCGTGTACTGTTGATTCGGGTCTGTATACTCTTGGTCTGCGTATTCTTGATTGGGATCCACATATCCTTGATCAGGTTCGGCGTATTGCTGCTCCGTATACTCTTGATTGGGATCGTATTCCATATTTTCTTCCGGATTGTGCTCGCTACTTTCTAGGGGGCTTAAAACTAAATTATTCTTAGCGCTAATGGGAGAGTTGTGTGGGTTTATCGCGTCTTCGTTGGGCGGGACAGATGCTACGTCGGTTCGACTGGATTGCCGACTCGGCATTCTCTGATGGGGCTCAGCGTCAGGAGGTCCCGGAGTGGGGGCTGTGAATCCTTCAGTGGAGTGCTGGTTGCCATCGCTCCCGTAGACAATCCCTCTAGAGTTTTGGCGGGAGACGGGTGGCTCAGTAGCGCGCTTGTCTGTGGGCGAGGAGGCATTGTGCGGGATTGGTGCTGCAAATTCAACATCGCAATTAGAATTTTAAATTTCATTAATGCAGTATGGTTGCGCTAATATGGCACTATCTCAGACATCACTTCTAATAACTATGTAATTTTCCCACATGAATTTTATTTGAACAGCAACCGGGTTTCGTCTTGACCGACATCATCAGACTGGTGTGAGGCTAGACAAAATTCTATGTTATATACACAACAAGGCAGAAGTTGAAAACCATGATTTTATGAATTTCATGTTTTATACATGATTTTATAAATTCTATACAGCCTCACACCAGTTTGATGATGTCAGTTACGACGAAACCCGGTTGCCGGTCAAATAAAATCTGTGTGGAAAAAATTACATAGTTTTTATTTTATTCTATAAAATGCAATTCCACTAAGAAATGTCAGTACAAAACTTAAATCTAATTTAATATGCAAAGTGATGTATTAAATTAGTGCGTATTAAATTAGCTTTGTGTACTCAGTTTTTATAATGTATACTCTGTAGTTTTTATAAATCATTATTATTGATTTATGGATTTGGCGTTTAATTTGTAGAACTCCGTGCTAGTTTAAATTATTGTAATTATATTGAAATATAATTAATAAATAATAAATAATAAAACCCTTACCGCACCCCAATGGTGCATAGGGCACTGCGTCATATAAACGCAGTGTTATCTCGATCGTGTACACATGAAGGAAAGGTGATCAGCCCTCCACTTCAGGTACCAGTCCAGTGTAATATTGAATAAATATTAGAGTGAAAAAATCACATATATAAATATAATTACAGTAAAAAAATTCAACGTTAAAAAAAATAGAGAACAATACTACTAATGACCATCTACACTCAATGGTGCATAGGGCACTGCATTAAATTGATGCAATGTTTAGTTGATTGTTAATTATATGAAGGATGTGCTTTAGTTGGTAGTAATTTTTCAAACGAAAATATATTTAAAAAAATAATCCTAAGAATATATTTTACATACTCAAAGAACATTCACAAATAAAAGCAATAAAAAGTTATTTTATAATTGAAATGTAACTTTGTTTTAAAATCACTATAAAAAGTGATTATAAAACAAAGTGAAAATAGTGATTTTAAAACAAAGTTACATTTTAATTATAAAATGGAAAATCACAAAGTTAGTGCTTCAAATATAAATTATATATAAAAAGTTATTTGTTGTAATATTTTCTCCTTCCTACGTTTCTACCAGCATTACAGGGTCCTTCAGGTTACTGAAGTATTAAAATTTTGTAATGCATGCAAATTAAAACCTTTCGGCGAAAGCTAGACTGGCAGTACACAACGGAGTACACACCTGGTATCATCAACCCTAATGTATGCAAGCGAAACATGGAGTTGGCAAAAGAAGGATAAAAGTAGACTGAATGCAGTCGGAATGCAAAATGCGCTTGCAGGGCTAGGCATAGAGAATAGAATGCCACACCTTTGTCTGTCTTTGAAAATAATCCTCGCCTCATCCACATTCATGCATCTCCTCATGTATACCCCCCGATTATTCCGACTCCTGACCTGACCACGCCCGATTTATGATCGTGGTAAGTATTCCTCAGCTTCTATTACCAACCGCATTTGCCTCATTTTTTGTTTGCAGTTCTTTCTTCATTCATTCGATTCACATGTCCAAACCATCTCAACACATCTTTCTTAATTTTATTGATAATGCTCATCTCGGCCTTGCATTCTTCCCATTAGAACATCTATTTTCACCATTAGAACATCTACCATACATCGGCTGTCCAAACTCAAAACACAGCAAGGGACTTTTTTTTCTAGTGCGTTTTTTTTTTTTTGGATGTAGATTCTACTCGGTCCAAAAATGCAAAAATAACGTAATACAAAAAAATGTCCCTTACTGTGTTTTACCGTACTGAGAGTTGGCATTTTGACTGCATTCAGTCTACTTTCATCCTTGTTTGCCAACTCCATGTTTCACTACTGCATGAGTTGCTATTACTATTGAAGTATACCTGCAAAAATTGATATCTATATATATATTTTTTATAAAATACATCTTAAAACCCTTTCCATAAGTTATTAACAATTATAATTATAATATACAACTTAAATTCATTCTATTTAAATTAATTTTGTTAGAAAAATTGTAAAAAAATCATGGTTTTAACCCTTGCCACATAGCTATAATTGATATTGAATGTTGATACTTTAGCTGTGAGTTCAACATATGGGAGAATTTGAGTGTTAAAAAAACACTGTTCCACCGCGTTCATTGAAAAAAAAGCCCCGCTCATTCAGGTAGAGCTATAACTAGAGAATTTTGTCTTAACCTCCCACCAGTCGAAACTAGAAACTAGAAAACTAGGTCACTGGTCAGATAAAATAATATAGGAAAAAACTATACAGTTGTTGTTTTATTATACAAATAACATTAATAAAATAAAATTCAAATTGAGTGCACATAAGGTGTGAATTAAAATTGGCGTGAATCGGTTTAAGGTTTTCAAAAGGATGAGTTGAATTGGTATGTTTTTAAGTTGAATCTTCATCTTCTTCCAATGGTGCATAGGGCACTGCATTGAAAGGTGCCATGTCGGCGTTGGTTCTCAACACATTGGTCACGGAGGAGTTTATTAAAGAAATGTAATTTGACGCGGGTGATGTTAGATCACAATGAAAGTATAATGACAGAAAAGAATTGATAATATTTTTGTATTATAGTGACAAGAAATTAGATGCTAAAGATGTGTTTTTTTGTTGTCGTATGAAGTCGAAGGTAACTGAAATGCACAAAAATGTGCACACTGCTACACATAAGGTTTCTGAAACGCAAAATTCGTGCACGCCAAAAACAATTTGTTGACACATTGTGTGCAGGAAACGCTTAAAAGTGTCTTTTGCATACTGTTGGTAGAGAGCATAAGACGCTTATAAGTGTCCTATTTGCTTACTTTTGGTAGAGCGCGAGAGACGCCAAGAAATATTGTACAGATATGAATTGGGTTTGTGGTTACTTGTGATCAGTATACTGAGGGTCGGGCGGCAGACTGTCCGAGTATAATTAGTGTCGGGGTTGATGAACAAAACCGCCCGACAACAATGTGTAAGAAGGAATCACCAACAGAATACCAGTTCAACTCTCGTTGGCTATTAACTCAATTTATTAATTGATTCGGCAGTCACTTTTTGGTGAAATCTATCTATTTTTAATCAAAGTTTTACTTAGTAAATACCACGTTTTCCAAAATAGTTTTATATGCCACGATACTGTTACTTTTAGTTTTTTTTTAATGTGTTGTGTTTAATGGTTGTGGTCCCGTGGTTAGTGTCGCGGACTCTTGAGTCAGAGTTTCCGGGTTCAAACCCACTCTACCACAATTTGATACCTATTTTTAACACATTTCGGACGGATGTTTTTTGCGCCTGCGGAAAAATTATTATGAACATATAGTTAAGACCTTAAAAAAGGGATTGGTACATAATATTCATACAAAAACATTAATTATGTAATTCCTTCTTTTCTGCCTTTGAAATGAGGCCGGCGCAGAAGGTAAAAATAAAAATCAATCACCCAAACGGGTAGAAATACCTTTCCCGTCCTTAGTGTGTCATTTTTGTAAATAATAAAAATAAAAACAAATGTTTTTATTTTTTAAATAAATAAATTTTGGACACTTTTTGCTTTAAACACGATTGATTAAAGTAAATATTCAAATACATTCTAAATTTGGTCATTTACTTCTTATACATTATGCGTTTTTTAATACAGTAGAGTCTCGATTATCCGACCAGCCGTGGCAAGGTTGGATAAAAATAAAATGACAAAAAACCACATTTAAAATGTGTTAATTAAACTTTTCAAATCTGTACCGTAGAACGGGGCTACTTGAACTTTGATGTGTTACTTGAGCCCAGTACAAAAAAATATTTAAACCTGTATTTGGTCTACAATAATGAATGTATCGTGACAATTAGTGTCACCTGTCAGGGAAACAATGAATCATGTCGATACGTTTATTATTGTAGACCAAATACAGATCTTAAAATTTTTTTTGTACTGGGCTCAAGTAACACATCAATGTTCAAGTAGCCCCGTTCTACGGTACATATCGGTAGTGTAAAGGCAAAGGGGTATATCTGTCTCAGACCAAATTTTACAGGAGAGTAAAAACAAACTGTGAAATTAAATAACTCATGTGTTTTATGTATTTTTATATGTACATATCTTAATAAAACTAAATAAGTATTGCAACTACAGCTATATCCTTTTGCCAGGTTATGGAATACACTATTTTAGACAGTTTGTGAAACAAACTTAGAAAATGAAAAATTTGACAGATATACCCCTTTGCCTTTACACTACCGATATGTGAATATAACTGAATGTAACAAACTAAAACATCAACAATGCGCGCAACACATCCTTTCAACGAAAGAGCTATGTAAGCTTGTTGGGTAATATATCCAAATAAAACAAGGTTTGTTGGATTGAATTCTTCATTTATTTCTGTATATGTTAATACGTGACGCGTTTCGTCTTCTTAAGACATTATCAATCACTGACCAATGTCAGTGTTTGATAATATCCTAAGACCAAGGCAGAAAAGAAGAAATTATATTTTAAATGTTTTTATGTGAATATTATGTACCAATCCCTTTTTTAAGGTCTTAACCATATGTACATAATAATTATTCTGCAGGCGTAAAAAACATCCGTCTGAAATGTGTTAAAAATAGGTATCAAATTGTGGTAGAGTGGGTTTGAACCCGGAGACTCTGACTCGAGAGTCCGCGACACTAACCACAGGACCATAACCATTAAACACAACACATTAAAAAAAACTAAAAGTAACAGTATCGCTGCATATAAAACCACTGTGAAAATAGTGGTATTTACTAAGTAAATCCACGAAGACGAAACGCGTCACGCATTAACATATACATAAATAAATGTAGAATTCAATCCAACAAACCTTGTTTTATTTTGGATATATTACCCAACAATTCAATATGGAATTCAACCAACTGTCTGCAGTTACAATAAATAAGCTATGTAAGCATTGAGGACTGTCCCCTGGTGCGTAAATATAATGCGTTCAGTCGGGTAAAGGAAAGAGACATTGCCGCGGTAGGTCGGATAACCGACACTCTACTGTAGTGGTATTTACTGTGTAAAACTGTGTTTATCTAAGCGTGTGCGCAGCGGCATCGTGTCGCGGACGGTACCTGTATAACCTATGTTAGAGGATGGGGTTAGTGAGGCCTGCGTGACTCTCGCGGACAACAGCTCTAGTTTACTTTGGAGAGAGGCCATTTCATCTCTGGAAACAACAACGGGAAACACACACATACAGAAACGTGCCCACAATATTACACACATTTGACACAATAATATTGTGAGAGTATTGGCAACAAAAGGTTAATAATAATAATAATAATAAAACCCTTATCCGCACCCCAATGGTGCATAGGGCACTGTGTCGTATAAACGCAGAGTTATCTTGATCGTTTACACATGAAGGAAGGGTTATCAGCCCTCCGCTTCAGGTACCAGTCCATGGTAATATTGAATAAATATTACAGTGAAAAAATCACTTATATTTATTTTACCCCCCTTGGGAATCGAACCCGGGACCTCCAGAATGGTAGCCGAGCGTGCTGACCATTACACTACGGAGGCGGACAAAAAAAATAAAAGTAAAAATGAGTTGAGAATAATATAGTAAGTAGTTTAAAATGTCATACATATTTATGTGATTTTAAAAGTAAATTAAACTTTAAATATAATAGCGGGTATTTTATTCAGGCTAAAAGCTTTAAATAACAGGGATTATTCAAACAGGGATTTTAGAGTTAACCTTTTTTGCCAGTATACCCACAATATAATAAACAACAATTTGAGTGTGTCCAAACACTCGTTCACACATCTGGATTATCTCCATTTAGGAGTTGTTTTTTACATCATTTTTTGACATCTCAACATTGAGTAGTGCGGTCGTCAATCATGGGTAGAATTGGTGAATGTTACACGTATGTAAAGTGATGACTTAAACCAGCCCATGACGTTCATCTTTGTTGAGATGTCAATGACACAATAATTTATACAAATTTACACAAAATGACACTATAATTTATAAAACCAAGTTAGTAAAAGCGACATAAAACAAATTGGTCACATTGTGTTTTTACATTTCAAAAGCAGATAACATCCACAAAGGATTAACAGGAGAAAAACAGATCTAGCTAAAACTCTCACAATAAATAAATATCTTCTTCTTCAAACCCTCATCCGCACCCCAATGGTGCATAGGGCACTGCATCATATAAACGCAGTGTTATCTCGATCGTTAACACATGAAGGAAAGGTGATTAGTCCTCCGCTTCAGGTACACCAGTCCAGAAGAATATTGAATAAATATAAGAGTGAAAAAATCATTTGTATTTATTTAACCCCCCCTCCTGGGAATCGAACCCGGGACCTCTAGAACGGTAGCCGAGCGTGCTGACCATTACACTATGGAGGCGGACAAAAATAAATATAAAAGGGTGATAAATATATTAATCTAAAAGAAAGTTCATCTGCGACATTCTGAAATGATTAAAAAATAACGAAATGCAAGTATTTAAATAACCTCCTTATAAATAAATAAAAATTGAAGATATTAGAATTCTTAAAAATAAATTAAATGCTTTTAATACATCGCTCACTCCTTTCAAGAACGTCATAAATAAAAAAGTTGATTTTTTAGGAGAAATTTTTAAAGTTTAAAAATATAATACAATGTATTAAAAATAAATATCAAGCCACTTATTGAACTTTTTACTGTGCACAGATCTTTTTAGGTAAAACCTGAAGGATTTTTCTCCAATTGAAACATATTTAATATATTTAATAAAATATTTAAACAATACTTTTTCTTCAAAATGCAAAAACAACACTTTCTGCCCTGTAGCGGGTAAATATAAGGTTTAAAATGTGCCGCTTTTGCTGGGATATAGTACATTTTCTGGGCATTCCGAAAACATGCACAACTGAAAATTGTCAATTTTTAATTTATGACGTTCTTGAAAGGAGTGAGCGACATGTCAGTTGAAAATAAGAATAAAATAATAATAATACGAAGAAAAAAAAAAACAATTACATGATCAATTAAGTATAAACAATAAATACTGAAGGTAAGTCTATCTCCAAGCACAAGAGCTTTTTTTAGGAGAGCCACAGTGTAACTAGTATAAGATATGTCAAAAGTAGAAATGTCTAGTAAATGAATTAAATTACAGTGAAACCTCTCATAATGAGCATAATTAGTTCCAGAATCTTACTCGTTAAGCGAAATATTTTTTATTTTGACTGGCTCGGAAGTCCCGGCTCACAAGTAAATGTCGTGAAAAGGGGACTTGCTCTTTCCCTGTAACTCGTTATGCGAAATGTCACTCGTAAAGGTGGGGACTGACCGGAGCATTTTGTCGTAACGTAACATTCGCGACGAGCATCCGAATATCGGATGGAGTAATCGGAACGCTGTACTGACTATACTATGACTGACTAAACGTATGCTCGCATCGCAACGTGTTACGTTACGACCAAATGACTCCGGTCAGTCCCCATCGTTAACCTTTACTGGTCCAATGTCGAATCTCATTCGACATGGATTTTTTCCTCTTAGGTCCCATGTCGGATGTTATTTGACATTTTTTTCATCATTTGTATGATTTATTTAAATTCCAAGCTTAAATTTTTGTCACTCGTATCTATTACAACAGTATGTGGAGCAGAGGACAAAAGATTTTTTATCAATTGGAATATAACTGTCTTACTAGATTTTTTTTTAAATTTTGGGAGCAACTTTTTCACATTTTTTTGCTGTTATGCAAATTACTTTATTTATTGTTTCGGCATTTACATTGTTGTAAGACATGTTACAATGATTAAGAAAACACTTGTTTTTATACCACTTGAGTTTATTAATGACTACTAGCTTCGGAAGCTAAACTTCCATCGTCAGGTCTGAATAATAACTTAATAAGTTAATATTCAGACCTGACGATGGAAGTTTAGCTTCCGATACTAGTAGTCATTAATAAACTCAAGTGGTATAAAAACAAGTGTTTTCTTAATCAATGCAAATTACTCGTTATGAGAGGTTCCACTAAATATTTTTTGTAACAGTATTAAATGAATAAAAAAAAAATAAAATAAACATCTACACTACCTTTTCATACTGTGTGTCAATATCGCTACTTGTGTCACTATGGGCCAGCGTATGATACAAAGTACGGTCCCTATTGTCCGCGTCGCCGCAAAAACCGTCCAAAATCCTATCGTCCGCGTAAGAACCACTCTCGGGCAGCCGCAGATTCGAAGTCTCGTTGGTGAAGTCAAGCGACGCCAGATCGTTGTTTCGATAGCCGCGACGACTGGCCTCGTTGGTGAAAGAGTTATTCATGATATTTGATGAGACTTCATCGCTGAGATTGCTGTCCCGATGAAAGTTGGGCATTTCATCGCTGGACGTGTCCCGAGAATGGTTCTTACCGTCGGGGCGATTGTACTTGGCTGGTTTGGCGGTATCGCTGGACGAGAGGTCGGCGGTGGATGGCTCACTGGTCAGGGGAGATAAAGCGTGTTTGGAGTGAACGGCGGGGCAGTGTTTTTTGTAATTTTGCCAAACGCCGCGCAACTTTCGCATTAGTTCCGCATTGCGATCGGACCAGACCATCTTTTCGCTCCTGCAATATGCAAATTGTTTAATCTACGAACTAGAAATGTTGGATGACGATACGATGAAATATGTGCGTATGCGGAAACACAAGCAAAAAAACATGTGCGTTCTTTCTAATATACTGACAAATGCAAGAATAATATGAAAATTTTATTGAATTTCATATTAAAATTCAATATAACAAAATCTACAAACTAGAAATGTTGGATATCAATAAAATAAAAAATGTGCATCTGCGGAACAAAAGTAGAAAAACATATCGCCCACTCCTTTCAAGAACGTCATAAATAAAAAAAACTTGATTTTTCAGGAGAACGTTTTTAAAGTTTAAAAATATAACACAATGTTTTAAAAATAAATATCAGGCCACTTATTGAACTTTTTACTGTGCAACAGATCTTTTTAGGTAAAACCTGAAGGTTTTTTCTCCATTTGAAAAATATTTAGTATATTTAAAAAAATAATTAAACAATACCTTTTCTTAAAAATGCAAAAACAACATTTTCTGCCCTGCAGCGGGTAAATATTAAGTTAAAAATATGCCGCTTTTGCTGGGATATAGTACATTTTCTGGGCATTCCGAAAACATGCACAACTAAAAATTGACGATTTTTGATTTATGACGTTCTTGAAAGGAGTGAGCGATGTGCGCTTGCTTACTAACAAATGCAGGAATAATGATAAAATTTTAAAGAATTTTATATTAAAAAGGTATTGAAATTCTACGTAACAAAACCTACAGACAAGAAATGTGGGATATTAACACGTTGACTGCCAACTACGAGATAACTCTAGGATTGCGTTCTTTGCTAGGACGCCGACTAGGAGTTATCTCCTACTGTGTCTACTTGCCATATTCCTGTAGCTACCATCTAATTCCTAGTATATCAGTGCTAATATAGATAGATGGCGCGTGGTAAGAAAACGAAAAATCAATGCTGGCTTACATGAACAGATAATTTATTAATAAATGAACAGAAAACATAACTATGTACTATAATTAAAGTTTTTAATGATATAATATGATTTAATGTAAGGCTTTTTAAACTGGAATTCTGAAAATTGCTGTGGCAGTCAACGTGTTAATATGATAAAAAATGTGTATTTTATTTATTGTTTCGGCATTAACTTTGTGGTAAGACATGTTACAATGATTAAAGAAAACACTTGTTTTTTACCACTTGAGTTTTATTATAGACTACATGTTTCAGAAGTTAAACTTCCATCATTCAGGTCTGTATAATAACATGTTATTATACAGACCTGAATGATGGAAGTTTAACTTCTGAAACATGTAGTCTATAATAAAACTCAAGTGGTAAAAAACAAGTGTTTTCTTAAATCATCTATTTTCACCATTAGAACATCTACCATACATCGGCTGTCCAAACTCAAAACACAGCAAGGGACATTTTTTTTCTAGTGCGTTTTTTTTTTTTTGGATGTAGATTCTACTCGGTCCAAAAATGCAAAAGGCATTAACTTTGTGGTAAGACATGTTACAATGATTAAAGAAAACACTTGTTTTTACCACTTGAGTTTTATTATAGACTACATGTTTCAGAAGTTAAACTTCCATCATTCAGGTCTGTATAGTAACTCAGGAGTTTGTGTTTTTTGTTTAATCATTATAAAAAATGTGCATCTGCAGAACACTAGCAGGAAAAAAATGTGCGCTTTTTCTAACTTACATTTAAAAAATAAAATTATATCATGTACATGTGTATATATATGTGTATATGTGTGTATGTCTGTATGTGTTGCTGTGCTTTTTTTTACTTTGATTTACTGACTTCGTAAAATGGATGTTTGATTACATTACATAATTTTTCGTCATTGATTTTTTCCAATATTATTTTTCACAAATTGAGCGAGATAACAATACAATATACCTAATTGTACACATCTAATTTCTCTTTCAAAACGTGCATATTTTGCATGTTAAATTGACAAGATAGTCATTATCACCCTTTGGACGGGTGAAAAATTACACCTGCGGACCGCTGGTGACGGGATTTGATAATTACATATGTACACATAGTTAAGAACTTCTCAAAAAGATTGGTACATAATATTCATATAAAAACATTAAATATGTAATTCCTTCTATTCTGACTTTGAAATAAGGCCGGCGCAGAAGGTAAAAACACCCTTCCCATCCTTGAGCATCAATCGACCCAACGGGTAAAAATACCTTTCCCGTCTATAGTGTGTTAATAATGTTAGGTTAGGTTTAAAAAAGGTAAATAAAAGAGTTTGTTTACCAATAAACAAATGTAATTATTGTATAAAAAAACGTATAATTACCTTTTACTATTGCTACATACACGGTAATGTTATGTATTTGGCATTGAAGAATGCTTATTAGGGAAATTGTGATGCCTTCACAAGTAACGGGACATTTTAAATGGTACACATTTGGAATCGAAAAATACATTTAAAAAAGCGTATACAGTAGACTTTTGATTTATGGAAATTTATAGCAAATACAGTGGACCTTCGATTTATAGAAATTTATAGCAAATACAGTGGACTTTCAATTTATGGAAATTTATAGCAAATACAGTGGACTTTCAATTTATGGAAATTTATAGCAAATACAGTGGACTTTCGATCTATGGAAATTTAAAGCAAATCCAGTAGACTCTCGATTTATGGAAATTTATAGCAAATACAGTAGACTCTAGATTAATGGAAATTTATCGCAAAAACAGCACGCTTTTGATTTATAGAAATTTTTATTAAACACAGTAGACTCATAGTAGACTTTTTTTGGAAAAACAAATTTTCAATTAATTCAAAATTCAGATTTATATATATGTGATATTGCATGCCGAACAATGATATAGTGTACTACATATTGTACTAAAAGCTAAGACGGGATAAAAGCACGGAATGGTATTATTAATGGGATTTATTCTTCCATGGCAGTTAGACTTTCTTCTAATTTCTCTACACACTCTTCTGTGACTTCCACATCAGCTTCCTCGACTAATGGATCCGAACAAACATTAACATCATCTAAAATATCTAAATCTTGAACACATTTCGATAAAGGAATTTCACTGGCAACATTTTCTAAAGATTTGACATTTAACACTTCACCGTCTTCTGTTAGACACGCGGCGACATCGTCTTTGACAATTTTGCTTTCGTCACCCAAACACATTGCTTCATCGGCGTTCTCGTTATCCAATTTCACGGCGATGTTGACGGCCGGCTTGTTTACGTCGTTCGAAGTGACGTTTTTATCGCACGCAAGCTCTTTGACCTCGTACTTGCGTTTGTTCCTACGTTTCTCCGACTTTTCTCTCGGCTTGGGGACAATTTTGACGCTGATATCGACCTTGATCGGTTCCTTTTTCTCTTGTAAAAAGGGCGACTGGATATACAGCGGGAATTTGAAAACGCTCCCGGGTGACGGTTGCGTCGCGCTAGTCGACGAACCGCACTCTCTTCCTACTGGCCGGCTCCGGGAAGGGGGGGACCCGTCCCGGCGATCGGGGCTGCTGATTGGCCCGCGCTCTGTTCTCATTGGCTCTGATTGGCTGGACGGCTGCCCTACACAAAACAGACCAATCAGAACACAGCGCCATTTCGGCCAAAGCAGCCCGATTGTGCGAAAGCGCGGATATTGAGAAAGATTATCCTAACCTGATTTCAGGGAGGCAAATGTGATCATTTTAAAAATCTGTAGGGTGAATAATCCAATATCCGATATAATGAATTATATAAGTATTGTAATTTATATGATTGGAAAAAGGGAATCTGCGCTAAAACAAAGCTTTTGACCTAAAACATTCAAAGAAAGCTTAACAGCTACTGAACTAAATATCAATATTTTTGTGTATTACTTAATATAAACGCACTGTTCTTTATTGTTTTCATATTCAATTGTAAAAGGCCCATTTGCCGTATAAATAAATAAATAAAATTAACACTTTGTAATTGACAAAAATTAAGGAGCACAAGCAAATTTTGTAATCTTCCCATTTGTGTTTTGTTGTTGATGTAGTGTGATCTGTCCTATAAAGTAGGTTAAATGGGTGTACAAAGTTGTCTTGTGTAGCTATTAGCTGACATAAACAGTGGAACCTCTTATAACGAACACCTCTCATAACAAACAAACATAACAAACAGACATTTCACATAACGAGTTACAGAGAAAGGGCAAGTCCCTCTTTCACGACATTTTCTTCTGAGCCGGGACTTCTGCGCCAGTCAAAATAAAAAATGTTTCGCTTAACCAGTAAGATTCTGGAACGAATTATACTCGTTATGAGAAGTTCCACTGTATATGGATGGTAAATAGCAGATACTGCAGTGAATAAATATCTTACAAATAAATAACAAGAAAAAACTTCAACAAAAATTACTTTAGGCTAGAATATAAGGCATTTTTGTATATTAACACACCAAGGACGGGTATTTTTTACGTCTGCAGACCGCTGGTGACAGGACTCGATAATTGTGTACATATAGTTAAGACCTTAACCAAGAGATTGGTACATAATATTCATATAAAAAACTTTAAATAATCCCTTATTATCTGACTTTGAAATTTGGCAGGCGCAGAAGATAAAAATATCCTTCCCGTCCTTAAGCATCAATCGACCAAACGGGTAGAAATACCTTTCCCGTCCGAAGTGTGTTAAAAGCATTTTTGATATTGTGGTGTGGTAATATAACGGTCTCCTTATGATTCATCATTCATTTTGTGTAATACCACTTAAAAGCTCTACTTCACGACTACCGTCGATACCACTACCACTAAACCGACTAGCAAGTCTACAGTTGACCTGATGATGAAATGAGATGAATGGTTATTCTAAATCTGGTAGTCGGGTTGTTAAGTGGTATTTACTTCAGCCTTCTTGTGTCCTGTATTGAACAAAAGCCTGCCTTTTGGACTTCCACAGTTTTCTATTGGACGCGACTCTTTTCCAGTGCAGGGTATGATATGATATTACACAAAGTGAATGATGAATGATAAGGAGAGTGTTAGAATACAAGGGGCCTATTCTACGATTGCTGCGATCGCAGAGAAAAGATAATACTTTATCTACATGGTATAGATAATTATAACATTACTTTGAGGCTTTAATTCTAGCAAATTCAATATTTTGAAACCGCTTGTGGAACAGTATGGTCACAAAGTCAAAAGAAATTTTACAAATATTTAAAGTAGAAGTTATCTACCATAAAGCATTATCTTTTGTATGGGATCTCAGCCCGGGTCATGGTACAAGAGGACCAACTGCGGTTGGCATGTGGTGATGTAATGAGTGATGTAAAAAGTATTTCTATGAGACTGTTGTGGGAACATTCCGAGCCCTGGGGACATTACATGGGCTGTGAAAGCGTCAAGTACGAGTGGCAGTTGTACATAGAGATGTGGTGAGTCAATGAGTGACACTCGGCAGTGAGTTTGTCTATGAGACTGTTGTGGGAACATTTCAAGCCCTGGGTGCCCTAAGTGCGGGTGGGATGTGGTGTGGCAGGTGTATATAAAAATGTAGTGAGTCAATGATTGACACTTGGTAGTGAGTTTGTCCATGAGGCTGTTGTGGGAACATTTCGAGCCCTGGGGATATTATGTGGGCTGTGAAAGCGCTAAGTACGAGTGGCAGTTGTACATAGAGATGTGGTGAGTCAATGAGTGACACTCGGCAGTGAGTTTGTCTATGAGACTGTTGTGGGAACGCTCCGAGCCGCGGGGACATTACAAGCGCTAAGTGCGAGTGGCGTGTGGTGCGGTGTGTACATATACAGGTGGTGTGGGGTAATTACTTGTGCCTTTGGCTGGCGTCGTCCAGTTTGGACGTCAACAAGTGACACTCGGCAGTGAGTTTGTCCATGAGACTGTTCTGGGAACAGACCATCGCCTCTAGCTCGCTCACCGTTTGAGCTGTGGAGACATTACACAAATATTAGACCAGGTTATCTCTACACATTCACTTAGGCATTAAAAGAGGAAGAAAAAAAGAGCGGGAAAAAAATGCACTATCTGCGACTCTACAAATGTAACTATTTGTCCTTGATTTTGTCAGGTGCAAAAATTGCAATGCAATCTGGCAGAATATTTGTTCAAAATTCTATATAATTTGAAAGAATGGTTACATGTTAAATTATAGTATATACATATATTTTGTCCGCCTCCGTAGTGTAATGGTCAGCACACTCGGGTACCGTTCTGGAGGTCCCGGGTTCGATTCCCAGGGGGGGTCAAATAAACATGTAATTTTTTCACACTAATATTTATTCAATATTACCCTAGACTGGTACCTGAAGCGGAGGGCTGATCACCTTTCCTTCATGTGTAAACGATAAAGATAACACTGCGTTTATATGAAGCAGTGCCCTATGCACCATTGGGGTGCGGATAAGGGTTTTATTATTATTATTATATACATATATAGGTCATGTGGCACATATGCCCGAGGATAGATGGAAGAAAAAGGTGCTTGAATGGAGGCCTAGAAGCGTGGGTAGGCCCCAGACAAGATGGTCCGATGACATTAGGAAAGTGGCGGGCCTGTACTGGAAGAGAATCGCGTCCAACAGAGAACTGTGGAAGTCCAAGAGGGAGGCCTTTGTTCAATAATGGACACAAGAAGAAGGTTAAAGTAAAAGAAGTATATTAAAATCAGAATATTTTGCATTTTTTTTATTTTGCATTACATATCTTGATAATAATTAGGTCCGGAAGGTGTCCTATCTGAAGCATGTGCTAAGAGAAGAGAAGTACGAGTTATTGCACTTAATAGAGGGTCGATGAGGTGTGGGGTAAAGGGTAGATCTCCGGGCTCCGGAATATATGAGATTGGACGGGGATCAGGACCGTCGAGGCGCTGTTTAGAGCTGCCCAAGACAAGGACATTTACTATCAAGTGATAGTCGACGCCAGGGAGGCCTGACATGACACGCACAGAAGAAGAACATAATAATTTGTGAAAGTAAAGTTAGTTTGCATTGAGAAATCCATTACTTCTGGATAGATAAAAGAAAAAGAGAACATAATTTTGACATCATCGTCCATAGATGTCACATGATTACTTGTTTTCAAATCTTGACTTTTGAAAATAGAATATAATAATGCGAAATTAAATAGTACCTACCCGCTGAATTTTATCTACCAATTTTCTTAAAATTAGGTACCTACTTTTGGGGAAATTATTGCAGATGAAAATTAATTTTGAATGCTGGCAATAAATAAATGCAAGAGACAACCAAGTCTGACTTGTAATATCCGGTCACATTATTGCCATGCTATTGAAATAAAATATATATTTTTTTAATATAGCAATGTTTTGATTGTGTTTCAGCAGCTATAAAAGTGAGGCAAATTACTGGTGACATTTTTATAAAGAGAGTAAAATGCTTTTAATTAGATATATCGCTCACTCCTTTCAACAACATCAGATATCAAAAAACTTGATTTTTCAGGAGATCGTTTTTAAAGTTTGAAAATATAATAAAATGTATTAAATATAAATATCAAGCCACTTTTTACTGTGCAACAGATCTTTTTGTAAAACCTGAACGTTTTTTCTCCATTTGAAAAATATTTAGTATATTTAAAAAAATAATTAAACAATACTTTTTCTTCAAAATACAAAAACAACACTTTCTGCCTTGTAGCGGGTAAATATTAAGTTAAAAATATGCCGCTTTTACTGGGATATAGTACATTTTCTGGGCATTCGATAATTTTTGATGTATGACGTTGTTGAAAGTAGTGAGCGATATATAGTAGAAAAAGCAAATAATAAAAATATTTTGAATTATATAAAAAAGCAACTTAAAATCATACATATAAAAAAATTGTATTCTTTGTATTTTTTAAAATCCTATTTATAATTTTCAAATATTTTTTTTTATCAAACTCGTGACACAGTATGTGCGAGTTCACAACAGCCATCTATGTTGGAATGAGGAAAGCTTTTATTAAGCAGAGACTCTTTCCTGAGCGGAGGGAGGAGCGTGACCTTCCCTTCACGTGTTAACGATCGAGATAACATGATGCAATGCCCTATGCACCATTGTGTGCGGAAGGGGATGATAACAACGAACATAAAAATCCTAAATCCATACAAAATAAAATGCATATCGTAGTCATACAGGAGAAAGTGACCAAGTCCATTTTTTACAAAAACGTGATTATTGATTATTTGACTATCTTACGAGCTTAAATATTGAATTGAAAAATCCCAAATCGATTTTAAACTTGAAAGTACAATATATTGACTTGTTAAAAATGACTAACTGCATTGACGTTTATTTTCTTGCCATAGCAATAGTGACTCAAATGGCCCTCCTGAACATTTTACGTTTTGTTAGTTGGTCACTTTCTCCTGTATGACTACGAGTTGTTCCACATTAGGGTTTTTTTTCCAGCTCTGACGTTTAGAGGAATTGGATGTGTAAGCTCCATAACTGTTATTTCCAAGCAGCCTATGTATAACTTGTTGAAGACTCCGCTTCTATTAATTATAAATATGGAATCTTCAATGAAAATATACAATACATGTGTTCGACCAATAGCCACCTATGGGATTGAGGCAAGAGCAGATACTTCTAGAACAAAATCTCGTGTACGACTACAATATCACCATTGGAACATCCATCATATCGCTCACTCCTTTCAAGAACGTCATAAATCAAAAATCGTCAATTTTCAGTTGTGCATGTTTTCAGAATGCCCAAAAAATGTACTATATCCCAGCAAAAGAGGCATATTTTTAACTTAATATTTGCCCGCTACAGGGCAGAAAGTGTTGTTTTTGCATTTTGAAGAAAAGGTATTGTTTAATTGTTTTATTTAAATATACTAAATATTTTTCAAATGGAGAAAAAACCTTCAGGTTTTACCGAAAAAGATCTGTTGTACAGTAAAAAGTTCAATAAGTGGCTTGATATTTATTTTTAATACATTGTATTATATTTTTAAACCTTAAAAACGTTCTCCTGAAAAATCAAGTTTTTTGATTTATGACGTTCTTGAAAGGAGTGAGCGATATAACGTTTTGTCAAATATTCATCTGAGAGAACACATTTCGACTGCATTCAGTTCTACTTTCGTCCTTCATTTTTACTTTTCAACACATACATAGTTATGTAGACCAGTGTTCCGCAAACTTTTTCTGTTCAAGGTACACCTGCCTAATCAAGAAATTTCAAAGGTAGGTTCAAATTTCTCCTGTACGACATTTTATTTTATTTATGCATTTTATTTTGTATGGATTTAGGGTGTTTTAAGTGCTAATGGTGATATTTCGCTCACTCCTTTCAAGAACGTCATAAATAAAAAAACTTGATTTTTCAGGAGAACGTTTTTAAAGTTCAAAAATATAACACAATGTATTAAAAATAAATATCAAGCCACTTATTGAACTTTTTACTGTGCAACTGATCTTTTTAGGTAAAACCTGAAGGTTTTTTCTCCATTTGAAAAATATTTAGTTTATTTAAAAAAATTATTTAACAATACATTTTCTTCAAAATGCAAAAACAACACTTCCTGCCCTGTAGCGGGTAAATATTAAGTTAAAAATATGCCTCTTTTGCTGGGATATAGTACATTTTCTAGGCATTCCGAAAATATATGCACAACTGAAAATTGACGATTTTTGACTTATGACGTTCTTGAAAAGAGTGAGCGATTTGTGAAGTAATAAATTATACGCGTGTTTTTCAAAAAATGTTTATTCTCTTACCATGTTTATTCTCCATATTTTGAATCATGTTGGAGAGCTCTTTCTCTTTGGTTTCCTTGTTGGAGCGAGGAGAGGATGGTCGCAGGCTTCCCAGGTTCATCTTGCCAAAAAAAAAATCAAATTAATAAGTCTTTTGTATATTAAAAGCATTGTTGACTTTGCGGTTTGGTAATATAACATTCTCCTTATCATTCATCCTTCACTTTGTGTAATACCACTTAACCGGTTAACTGCCAAAAGCGTCTTAAGGCGCATAATTTTCTGTGAACGGAGCGCCGCTCATACAAAAATTACGCGCCGTTTTAAATGGGCTTTTACTAAAGAAAAGCAATTATTTAAAATGTACCAATGTATTGAACACATAGTGACATCTATTGAAAATATCTTTGCATACTTAGAATTGAAACAGAATTTGTTTTTACCACTTTAAACGTAAATTAAAGAGAGCTTTGTCGTCGGAACAACTGATGGCGCTCAGGGTTGTCCAATAATCCCCGAATTTCTATCGATGTTTTGCGTATATAATTTTTCATATTATTTTTCGACATATCATCAAAGACGAAGAAGAATATTTAAGTCTGGGCATTTACAGGGTTGACGACCGTCATAGGCTGGTGTACCATTCACCAATTCTACTCATTATATATAAATATGAATATGCTACTAGACAAAAGGATAAAATAAGACTACCATTATTGAAAAGAGCTGAGTCGCAAAATTGCTTGATGTATAAGGGTTTAAAAATGTATGATGAGATGCCTGAATGTATGAAGAATGAAAAGTGTCTGAAAGAATTTAAAATTAAATGTCTAAGTTACTGTAAGGAAATGTAAATATATAAAGATGATGTAAATGTATATAATAGTTTATATTAGTTTTAATATAAGCTAACTTAAGAAATAAATAAAAAAAAATTATTGACAACCACACTACTCAAATTCTTGGAAGTTCTATATATTTTTACTATAATATTAATTTTATAATATCCTAGACTGGCACCTGAAGCACACGAGTGATCACCTTGACTTTCTGTAAATAGCGATCAACATAACTCTGCGTCAATATGACACAGTGCCTTATGCACCATTGGTGCGGATAATGGTGAGGGTTAGAAGAATGAAAAATATCTCATATATCTTCACTGAGAACCGATTGCTAAGCATGGGATTCCGCACCCGACACAAACGGGTGAGACAGTGAGAGTACCTCTTTCTCCATGTTGGCGAGTTGGTCAATCAGCCGGAGATTCTCCCTCCGGGAGTGTACCAGGTCTGCGTCAGCCCTGTCCAGTCTCTGGCGCACCGACTGGATCTGAACATAACACAAATATGGAAACGGGAATGCAAAACACAATGGGCTATCTTCATATTATTTTTTGACATCTCATCAAAGACGGAGAAGAATATGGAAGTCTGGGCATTTACGGGGCTGACGACCTTTACACACATGTAACATTCACCAATTCTACCCATTATTGACAACCACACTACTCAAATTCTTGGAAGTTCTATATGTATAAACCAATTTTGAAACATTGTTCTTGAATCACTAGAATTTCACTAGAGACATCTATTGGTGAGTGAAATGTAATTGGAGATAACCCAGATTTTGCGAACTAGTATTTGGACACACTCAAAATGTTATAGGCTAACTTCACATGACATATTTCCAAATCTTTTTTTACAAATATGCCTACGTCCAATGCGTTTCAAACGACAAAACAGTATTGTAGCTCGAATGTGCAAAGGCAAATAGCCGCAAGTTAAAAACAGTAGTTTTGAGATAAACGAGTTTAAATAAACTGGCAGTGCACAACGGAGTCTGGAAGTATGGAAGTGAAACGTGGAGTTGGCAAAAGAAGGATGAAAGTAGACTGAATGTAGTCGAAATGCGATCTCTCAGAAGAATGTGCGACAAAACGATGTATGATAGATGTGCGAATAGTGACATACGGAAGGAATGCAAAGCTGAGATAAGCATTATCGATAAAATTAAGAAAGGTGTGTTGAGATGGTTTGGACATGTGGAACGAATGAGTGAGGAAAGAACGGTAAAACGGATTTACGAGGCGGATGTTAGTGGGAAAAGAAGCAGAGGAAGACCGAGAAAAACATGGCACGATCAGGTATGCCAAATACTTGAAAGTGATCAGGTTAGGAGTCGTAACAATCGGCGGGTATGTATGAGGAGATGCATGAACGTGGAAGAAGCGAAGAATGTTTGCAAGGACAGGTTGGTGTGGCACTCTATTCTCTCTGCCTACCCCTGCGGGGAAGCGGCGTGATGGTTTGTTAGTTAGTTAGTTAGAGTTTAAAGTTAACTCAAAATAATGCTTTTTGCCAACACATATATCAAATTAATACAATTTTGTGGCTATTTGGATAATGAATATCTTGGTAAAGGAAAGAGATGGAGTAAAATCTGTGATTGTATATGATAGAGGCTAGTTATAAGAATGCTTTGAGCAGTATTACGCCAAACAGCCGCAACTTGAGTTACAGCTAGTTAGTTGCCTTTACACATTAGAGTTCATATGTTAAGTTATCGGGAATTCGGAATGGAACGATATGAAAGAGGCCTAGCAGTGTAGGACAGAAGGCTAGAAAAGAAGATGTGGCTGGTTTACCTCCGAGTTGAGCCTGTTGGAGTCGTGCTTTGCCTGACGCTGGTGCCTCTCCAGCAGCAAGCGTGCCCCAGCAAGCTCCTCCTCCACCGCCGACTTGTCTGCATGAGCCTGGGCCACGTCGGCTTGAAGAGACGCTGGAGAATAAATTTAAATTATATAATGATTGACTGAATGCAGGGAATAGAATAAATGGTGCATTGAACAGAGTGATTGCAAATAAAAATAAGTCCATGGAAGCCAAGCTAGCGGTTCACAACGGCGTGCTGGTACCGACATTGATGTATGGAAGCGAAACATGGAACTGGCAAAGGAAGGATGAAAGCAGAGTGAATGCTGTTGAAATGCGCTCCGACGAATGTGTGGAAAATCATTGTATGACAGAATTAAAAACGAAGACATAAGAAAAGAATGTAAGGCTGAACGAGGAATAATTGAAAAGATTCTTTACGGTGGTATGGACATGTGAGAGGGAAAACAGAACGAGGACGACGAAAAAGACTTGGCACCATCAGATCAATCAGAACCTTAAATCTGGCGGTGTCAAAAGTCTGCGTAATCGGAGGGCATGTATGACTAGATGTATGGATGTGAAGGAGGCGAGGTGTGTATGTCAGGACAGAAGAGTGTGGCGTTCCATCCTCTCTGCCTACCCCTGTGGGGAAACAGTGTGATGGTAGTAGTAGTAGTAGTGATGATAGTTACGTAAAAAGTAGCGAATACCATCCCAATCAGGCCACATAAAAAATAACAATATAACTATGTACTCTTTTTATTTTAATAATAAATAAAACCCTTATCCGCACCCCAATGGTGCATAGGGCACTGCTTCATATGAACACAGTGTTATCTTGATCGTTTACACACGAAGGAAAGGTGATCAGCCCTCCGCTTCAGGTACCAGTCCAGGGTAATATTGAATAAATATTAGAGTGAAAAAATCACTTATATTTATTTGACCCCCCTGGGAATCGAACCCGGGACCTCCAGAACGGTAGCCGAGCGTGCTGACCATTACACTACAGAGGCGGACTTTTTATTTTACTAATGGTTTATTGTTATTTCTTTTAATTATTTTAATTATTTTGTCCGCCTCCGCAGTGTAATGGTCCGGGTTCGATTCCCAGGGGGGTTTAATAGATATAAGTGATTTTTTCACTCTAATATTTATTCAATATTACACTGGACTGGTACCTGAAGTGGAGGGCTGATCACCTTTCCTTCATGTGTAAAACGATCGAGATAACACTGCGTTTATATGAAGCAGTGCCCTATGCACCATTGGGGTGCGGTAAGGGTTTTATTATTATTATTATCTTTTAATTATTTTATGTTATGGTTTTTTCTTTGTATGTATATGAGGCTTATGTATACACCATATGATCCTTTGAGCCCGCACGTTTCGCCTCAAGATTTGGAATGAAGTAAAAAAATACATTAGTACTATTCCATGAAAGGTGTTGGTATTTACATATTTTATTCTTCAGCTCCATCTTCAAGTCTTCAATCTGCGAGTTCTTCTGCGCCAATTCTCTCTTCAAATCACTCTCTTCTCGCTTCTGTCTCTCCAGTTCCAACTAGAAAAAAAATGTGTATTTATTTGATTATTTAATATTTTTCAATTTTAATGTAAGAAGAGAACTACACGGGAAGAGGTGGGTGGTTAGTAACACAAAGGTAGGGCGGTTAGTAAACATACGAGTAGCTAGTAGATAACTGAGAACTAGAACCTTCTGGTGGAAGCTGTGGAAGGGATCACCAGTGGGTGGTGAGTGACACAAAGGTAGGGCGGTTAGTAAACATACAAGTGGCTAGTAGATAACTGAGAACTAGAACCTTCTGGTAGAAGGTGTGGAAGGGAAAGCATGGTAGCCAAACACGGCTACCATGCTTTTCTTCTAACTGATTCAAAATGTTTTTATTTGAATCTGTGTTGGGAACAGGAGGTATAATCTAGTGTGGGCTAATCGGGAACTTTTCAGCATTTGCTCATGGTTGCACTCCTCAGGAGAAGGAAGTAGGTCACCTGCAGCTTGGTGGCCGAGTCCCAGTGCGTGGTGAATAACACAAAGATAGGGCGGTTAGTAAACATTCACATACATATAAGTAGCTAATAGATAACCGAGAACTATACGGGAAGGAATTTTTCTAACTAATTAAATCTGTTTTTATTTGAATCTGTGTTGGGAACAGGAGGGATAATCTAGTGTGGGCCAGTCGGGAACTTGTCAGCATTTGCTCATAGTTGCACTCCTCAGGAGAAGTTAGTAGGTCACCTGCAGCTTGGTGGCCGAGTCCCAGTGCGTGGTGAGGTCGCTGGTGAGCTGCTCCACCTGGCTGCAGTAGCGGCGCTCCACGGCGCCGCGCTCCTCGGCCACGCGGCGCGCCTGCTCGGCCAGCAGCGCCCGCACGCGCGCCTGCTGCCGCTCCAGCTCCTCGCCCAGCCGGCGCGCCTCCGCCTCCAGCCGCGCGCGCTCCGCGCCCGCCTGCAGCGCCGCGTCGGCAGACCGCCGGGCCTTGGAGGCCAGCTCCGAGTCCGAGCCCTGCAGGTCGTCGAGAGACGACTTCAGGCGGGCCACCTGCGCCTCCAGGGACGACTTCTCTCTACAGACATTATTAACCGTTTCAGTGCTGAGATGTTTTCTCGTACATCGCTCACTCCTTTCAAGAACGTCATAAATCAAAAATCGTAAATTTTCAGTAATGCATGTTTTCGGAATACCCAGAAAATGTACTATATCCCAGCAAAAGCGGCATATTTTTTACTTAATATTTACCCGCTACAGGGCAGAAAGTGTTGTTTTTGCATTTTGAAGAAAAGGTATTGTTTGATTATTTTTTTTAAATAAACTAAATATTTTTCAAATGGAGAAAAAACATTTAAGTTTTACCTAAAAAGATCTGTTGAACAGTTAAAAGATCAATAAGTGGCTTGATATTTATTTTTAATACATTGTATTATATTTTTAAACTTTAAAAACGTTCTCCTGAAAAATCAAGTTTTTTTATTTATGACGTTCTTGAAAGGAGTAAGCGACAAATGCTAAAATGTCTGAAGAAATGGAACATTTTTTTTTGGCAAAAATGGTCCAATTCAAGTTTAGTGGACAATTGAGAAACTAAAAAAGTGACGTTGGTCACAAATCTAATTCGAAGACAGGGGGTTTACATTATTTTTATGCGCAAGAATTTTAAGAGGTTAAAATAAATAAAATAAGAAATAAAATCTATCTATTTGAACTGAGATTTTTTCTTGTATGCTAAAATTGCCAAAGACTTTTTTGCAATAATGGTCATTTCAAATGTAAAGGAAATGTCCAATGTATAATGGTAAGGGAGAAAACAACATGTTTTTACAGAAAATATAATTATACTAAAAATTAGATATTTATTTTATACATTTGTTTGTTAATATTATTGACATATTCAAACTTTAGAAACGTGCACGCTACAACACCATAGAGGAGGCGGTCAGTGGTAATGCATTGAAAATGCTAGGATTTGTTCTGCGTACTGCGTTTTCCAAAATACCCGCGCGCTGAGAACTCCTTAAAACTCCTTGGTGTGAAGTAGACTCGAGAGTGGCTCCATGATTTGGGGGCCACGCGAGCTTAAGTACTCTCTTATGGTAGAGAAATTCCAAAAGAAGTTTCTGAGGTATTTCTACATGAGAGAGTACGGGTATTATCCTTGGCTCTACCCGACCCAGTTTCTCCAGGGTATGCTTGGCTACAAAAGTTTAGAGACTAGAAGGAATGTGTATTTGATTACACATTTTTATCGATTGTTGCGCGGTATGATCGATAATCCTGAAATTATCCGGAACATTGGTCTGTATGTTTCCGATAGTTACCTAAGACAGCGTCGACATAGATTGTTTCACATTCCTATACACAGGACCAACCTGCCGATGGTTATGCCTGTAGGAAGAGCTACCGTTATGTTGAACAATATCACATTGGATATTGATCTGTTACATGTGTCCGAAGGAGTTTTCCGAAGCGGGATTCTTCTACACCTTTAAGTCTTCTTGCTTACTTTTAATATATACACCTTGAATTTTGTTTGTTTTGTATATATTAATTTTTTGTTGTTGAATAAATTGAAAATTGAAATTGAACACAACCTTTCAGCTCTACCGCCAAAATAAACTAGCATTTATGTATTAATTTTAAATCAAACACAGATTTTTTGAGTCTACTAAGTTGTATTTTATTAACAAAAAACACATAAAAAATTATATTGTGACAATTGTTTCGCCTTGTTAGGGCATTATCAAACGAATGTCATTCAGACATTCGTTTGATAATGCCCTAACAAGGCGAAACAATTGTCACAATATAATTTTTTATGTGTTTTTTGTTAATAAAATACAACTTAGTAGACTCAAAAAATCTGTGTTTGATTTAAAATTAATACATAAATTAAAATGGAGTTCTACAAATTAAAGGCCAAGTCAATAAATAAACTAGCATTATCGTCGATATATCGACAGCTGCAGTTTTGGCAAAGTATACCTGAGTCGATATATCGATTCTCAGGACTGTGACTGTTGATTAGCACTCAGGACTGTTAGTAAGTGGTTGACTGTCTACCACGGGGAGATTAGTGTTGCCTCGATTCGCGTATTACCTCTGCAAGTTTTCGATCTGACGCTTGAATCCATCCATACACGGAGATTCAGGCAGTCCTTCGGAAAGTTTGCGACGGAATTCACTATTTTCAGCCTGTAACAACAACAAAAAATCTCCTAAAACAGTCATAATTTCAAATCATTTCTATTTGGCAGCTTGTTTTTATTTTACTTGTCAATAGCTCGGCTGTCCAAATTTAAAACACAGTAAGGGACATTTTTTTTGTAGTACGTTTTTTTTTTGCATTTTTGGGCTAAGTAGATTCTACTTAGTCCAAAAATGCAAAAAAAACCTACTACAAAAAAATGTCCCTTACTGTGTTTTGAATTTGGACAGCCGAGCTGTACTGGATAAGGAAAAACAAAAAAGGTAGCACACATTTTTAATACGTTAAATTTCACAATGCTTACGAAGCAATGAGATTATTAAAAATGTCTAAGAAACAATATTTTAATTCTTCTTCTTTTTCTTCTTCTTTTTGTAGATCCTAGGGATCTGTTTGTGCCTCCGCATGTCGCTCTTGGGATGTCGACTCCCAGCTGTCTTTCCATCTTTTCGGAGGTCTGCCTGGGGGTCTGCTTCCTTCAGGGTTACGTTGAAGGGCGATACGTGGAAGTCTGTCTTCTGACGTCCTATTGTAATTGGAAACGATAAAAATGCCTAGTGACAGCAGCTGCCAAGAAGCAAGCTGTCTGCCATGACAAATGTTTAGTTTGTCGTGTGTTTCTGTTTCATTTGACAGATGGCGCTACCATTGGGGTCATAAGATCTATTTAAAAAAAACATGATCTTTGTCACATGTAAAAAACACATATCAAATATATAATTTATATTTGAAGCACTAACATTGTGATTTTCCATTTTCCAATTAATATGTAACTTTGTTTTAAAATCACTATAAATATTTAATTATAACTTAATTATAATGTCTACCGGTTTCGAAGCTAACCGCTTCTTTATCAAGAATAATTAATACAGTATTAATTAATCTTGATAAAGAAGCAGTTAGCTTGGAAACCGGTAGAAATTATAATTAAGTTATAATAAAATATTTCTAGTGATTTTAAAACAAAGTTACATTTTAATTATATCAAATATACATAAAAATATGCAAATTTGTAAAAAATGTTATGACAAAATTTTAAACTAATCAATAACTTTGGGTGGTTAAAAATTTTGTACAAACAAATAATAATAATAATAATAAAACTCTAATCCGCACCCCAATGGTGCATAGGGCACTGCTTCACATAAACGCAGAGTTATCTTGATCGTTTACACATGAAGGAAAGGTGATCAGCCCTCCGCTTCAGGTACCAGTCCAGGGTAATATTGAATAAATATTACAGTGAAAAAACACTAATATTTATTTGACCCCCCCTGGGAATCGAACCCGGGACCTCCAGAACGGTAGCCGAGCGTGCTGACCATTACACTACGGAGGCGGACAAACAAATATTCACAATATTATTTATATAGATTATTATCTTGAAATATAAAAGAAGTATTCTCCAAACCTGCATTTTCTTGAGGTCTATATTGGACTGCGTCAGCTGAGCCTCCAATTCCGATATTTTCGACTCAAATACAATGTTGGGGCCCTCAAGACGTTTGGATGGTTTGCTGTGTACCTTCTTTGCCTTAGATAAGTACTGGAAAAAAGGCAAACTACTTATTAATTAAATACATAATTTATTTTAGGGGGGTGTCTTAAATCAGAATGTCAATTTATTATTTTTATTATTGCTTAAATCGATAGATAAACTATCTAAGAATAAGTGATAAAGCTTTTGTGCTTGGAAAGCAGTACAAAAGATTTATTTTTAATAATTACATAATTTATTTACTACATCATTATTTTGTATGGAGAAATAAATACATGCTGAAAGAGAGTAAGGTGAGGATCTATAAGGCCTGCGTAAGACCGATCTTGACATACGGCACGGAAACAAGAGCCGACACCGCGAGAACAAAAAGCCTTTTTAGGACATCCGAAATGAAGACCTCTACGACCCATTGCAGGCCTAACACTTGGCGATAGAGTTAGGAACTCAGAAATAAGAAAAATCTGCGATGTTGAAGATGTTGTGCGATGGGGAAGAGAAAGAAGACGTTTCTGGAGAAATCATGTGGGAAGAGCGAGTTGGGATCGAGTAGTGAGGATAGCAGCGGACAACAGCATAAGCGGGATCAGACCCCCCGGAAGATCACCTAAACAATGGAGGGATAGCTGGTCTTCCACCTCCCAGGAGAGGACCGGAGAATGACAGGACTTAGTCCTAAAAAAAGAAGAAGAAGAAGAATTACATAATTGAGGTTGTATATCAATGTATTTTTTATTTTCTTCTCTATCTTAGCCCTCATTACCGAAGGTTGTTACCCTTGTGGAAGCAATGACTCTTCTCAAGTTATCCCTTGACTGCGCTGCACGTAGCGCTCCAACCGCCTTGACTCCATCGGTCCATCGTGTGGGGGATCTCCTTCTCCCTCTCTTCCCTCCAGGCTACCAATCACAACCAGCTGTTCCGGGCTATCCTCATTACCACGCGCAACGAGTTCAAAGAACTGGAGAATCCGTCGTGTGCAAACATTGGGCAGAGTCAAGCAAGCTTTTTTTTATTCTCAATATTATCAACATTTAAAGCATTTACTTTGTGGTTAGTCATTTTTACTTATTTATTTTTTTACAAAAATGGTAATTATATTAGTATATAACCACTCACCGAGATTTTTATGTCTACCGGTTTCGAGACGTACCCGTCTCTTCGTCTAGTGCACTAGTGCATGTTTAACCTCGGCTCGTAACGCATGTCTGTGCCGAAACCTTTAGTGCATGTTGGTCTTCGGGTCGACCAAAAATCGCATGTGTTAAACATTTTGTGTAGTTTTAAGTGTGTAAATGGTGCTATGGTGGTGAAGGGTGGTATTGTTTGCATGCTGTGACAGTGATTGTCCTGACAAAGAGACGGGTCCGTCTCGAAACCGGTAGACATAAAAATCTCGGTGAGTATACTAATATTATTAACATTTTTGTAAAAAAATAAATAAGTAAGCTTTTTTTATTTAAATTAGATCTCATATATTTAGACTCTACCTTTTGGTCGCTGTCCGGGTCGACGTCGTCGTCTTCGCTGTCGCTGACCCCCGATCTCTGCTCCATGACACTCGAGATGAGATGGTTCTTCTGTTTCTCATGCAGTGTTTCGTTCTCCGAAATAACCTCCTTCACTTTCCCCAGAAGGTTATTCAACTCGTCCTGGCAATTAACATTACAGGTTCAATGAGTATAAAACAATATCAATCAGAAAATATAATTTAAAAAAAAATATTCAAAATCAAGAAGGCAATTTCATTAAAAAATATAATATGATTAAATAAAATTGGCTTTTTAGACCGGAATTCTGAAAATCTTTTTTTTTTAAGTAAGAAAAAACAAAAATCCACTTAACGATCTATAAACCTTGATGTGTTACTTGACGGGGCTACATGAACTTTGATGTGTTACTTGAGCCCAGTATAAAAAAAATATTTAGATCTGTATTTGGTCTACAATAATGAACGTATCGACATGATTCATTGTTTCCCTGACAGGTAACACTTATACGTTCATTATTGTAGACCAAATACAGATTTAAAAAAATTTGTACTGGGCTCAAGTGACACATCAAAGTTCATGTAGCCCCGTTCCACGGTACGTAAAAGCAAAGTAAATAATAAATGCAACCTCTATCTAAAAAACGTTCTAATCAACCTACTCTTGGGTTGTTTTCCGAGAATCGCCAAGTCAATAAATAATATGTTAAGGTGGAGACTGACCGGAGCATTTCGTCGTAACGTAACACGTTACGATGCGAGCATTCAGGCAGTCAGAACAGCGAGCTGAGCGCTCTATCCATAGTTTCGGATGCTCGGTGATGCTCGCCGCAAGCGATGTTACGACGTTATGTTACGACAAAATGCTCCGGTCAGTCTCCACCTTTAGTGTTGTATGTAATTACCCGACAGTAAGAGCTTTCTCTCTCTAGCTGCTCAATATACTCCTCTTGCTTCTGTATGAATCCCAAGAGCTCCGGGTCGCCGGATCCAACCTTCCCACTCTGAGACTGGTCTCCCGCGGGAATACTCTGACCCGAGGGGTTTGCATCTGTAAAAATGCAATCAAACACTTTTAAACACAGGTCAAAAGTCGGAATAATGCGGCAAAACTATGGATGATAGATGTTCTAATGGTGATATAAGGAAAGAATGCAAGGCTGAGATAAGCATTATTGATAAAATTAACTCTCCTTTAACATTTAGCATTTTTTACGGTGTGTGTGGAAGTTTTTGGTAAGGGAATGTAATTAATTATGAGTAATTTAATGTTTAAGAATTTAATAAACCCTGATATAGACAAGGAAGAATTTAACAAACAAGGTTCTTGTCGAAACCGGTAGGTTAGTGTACTAATAATAAAAAAGTGGTTAAAATGAAGTTGTTTAATTTTATAAAGTTTATAAAATGTGCCACACAGTATCTGCGATAAACATTCAAGAAATAACTCTCCTTTCTTTGTCTTGATTATTAGGAGGATGAAAGTAGACTGAATGCAGTCGGAATGCGATCTCTCAGTGCGGTAAAACCATGTATGGTTGATGTTACAATGGTGAAATAAGGAAAGAATGCAAGGCTGAGATAAGCATTATAGATAAAATTGACTCTCATTTCTATGTCTTGATTATTAAGAGGATGAAAGTAGACTGAACGCATATGAAAAGCGATCTCTCAGTGCGGTTAAACCATTTTTAATTGAAAAAATTACTCAGTAAATACCACTATTTCTAGAATTAAAAGAAATAGTGGGTCACCAACCTAGAGGTCCTCCAACGGATGAATACCAATAAGGAACTCCTACTAACCATCAAGCAGAGTGCGCTGATGTACTTCGGACACGTCATGAGAAACGAAAAATATCCTCTTCTCCACCTAATCATACAAGGAAAGATTGAGGGGCGAAGAACTCAAGGACGCTCAAGGACATCATGGCTGAAAAACCTACCATGATGGTTTGGCAGAAGCACCAAATCTCTGTTCCGAGCTGCAGCATCTAAAGTGAAGATGGCCATGATGATCGCCGATCTTCGTTAGAAGTGGCACAGAAAGAAGAAGATTAAGAAGATGAAAGTAGACTGAATGCAGTCGGAATGTGATCTCTCAGTGCGGTAAAACCATGTATGGTAGTTGTTACAATGGTGAAATAAGGAAAGAATGCAAGGCTGAGATAAGCATTATTGATAAAATTAACTCTCATTTCTATGCCTTGATTATTAGAAGGATGACAGTAGACTGAATGCAGATGAAATGCAATCTCTTAGTGCGGTTAAACCATTTTTAATTAAAAAATTTACTTAGTAAATACCAGTATTTCTAGAATTAATATAAATAGTAGTATTTACTAAGTAATTTTTTTAATTAAAAATGGATAGGTTTCACCACAAAGTGACTGCCGAATCAATTAATGAAACGGTTAAACCATGCAATGGTAGATACTAATTAGTATATTAATCACGGCCAGGGTTGATGAAAAAACTGCCTGCCTGTAATGTGTTAATACCTCGTTCTTCCCTACGTGTTCTGACCGATAAATCCCCAACGTGCGTCTGAAGCACTACTTCTAATCGAGGCTAGCGCCCCTGTATCTGTAAGAAGGAAGTCTGAGAAGAGGGAACTAACCTCCTCCCGCCATGTCAGCAGTCCCGTAGTTCCGGAAGTTCTCCCGGGGGTAGAAGGGATACCTCTTGGCGAGGATGCTGGCCTTGGTGGGCGGCAGGTAGAGCGGCGTGTAGGTCTGGCGCAGGGCCGAGTACGGCCCCAGTGAATATTTGGACTTCGGCAGCGCGTCGAATCCCTCGTCCCCGGACTCCTCCAGGTTCTTGATTGACGGCGCGCCAATCTTGGAACTGCGTGACTGAAACGCAATAATATTGTTTTTTCACATCTCATCAAAGATGAAGAAGAATATGGAAGTCTGGGCATTTACGGGGCTGACGAATGTCTAAGTGAGCACTTTACACACGTGTGACATTCACCAATTCTACCCATTATTGACAACCACACTACTCAAATTCTTGGAAGTTCTATATATATGAACCAATTTTGAAATATTGTTCTTGAATCACTAGAACTTCACTAGAGACATCTATTGGTGAGATGAAAAGAAGCTTTTTATTAGGAAGAAATTCTTTTATTAGTATGTGAGGTCCGAATCTTGGATTATAATCACACATCTGAGTTAATAATATTATTTATTGATTCAGCATTAACTTTGTGGAATGACATGACGATTATAAAAAAAAAAAATTATATACTTGTATAATACCACTTAACTCTTGAGTAGTAAGATATTTATAAAAAGGTTTGTACCCCGCAGAATTTTATTTTTATTTTTAATATTTTACTATTTTATTAATTATTAATTAAAATATTAATTATTATTAATTTTACTTAATTTTAAATAATAATAAAACCCTTATCCGCACCCCAATGGTGCATAGGGCACTGCTTCATATAAACGCAGTGTTATCTCGATCGTTTACACATGAAGGAAAGGTGATCAGCCCTCCACTTCATGTACCAGGCCAGTGTAATATTGAATAAATATTAGAGTGAAAAATTCACTTATATTTATTAAACCACCCCGGGAATCGAACCCGGGACCTCCAGAACGGTAGGCGAGCATGCTGACCATTAAACTACGGAGGCGGACAGGACATTTTACTTTAAAAACATGTTTTTTATTTGATTACCAACATTTTAAGCATACCACGCACATAATTAATGAATATTGTTATTTTGAAATTTCCTTATTATCATCAATTTGTAATTTATGTTTTTTTTTAATGTACAAGTACTATCTACCCTCTGATTGCAAACAGCTATACATATCGCTCACTCCTTTCAAGAACGTCATAAATCAAAAAACTTTATTTTTCAGGAGGACGTTTTTAAAGTTTAAAAATATAATACAATGTATTGAAAATAAATATCAAGCCACTTACTGAACTTTTTACTGTGCAACAGATTTTTTTAGGTAAAACCTATAGGTTTTTTCTCCATTTGAAAAATATTTAGTATATTTAAAAACATTATTAAACGATACCTTTTCTTCCAAATGCAAAAACAACGCTTTCTGCCCTGTAGCGGGTAAATATTAAGTTAAAAATATGCTTCTTTTGCTGAGATATAGTACATTTTCTGGGCATTCCGAAAACATGCCCAAATCAAAATTGACAATTTTTGATTTATGACGTTCTTGAAAGGAGTGAGCGATATATGGTATCAAACGTAATATCACTAATCTGTTTATGGTTGGTTGGAAGATATTGCTTTTTAGAAATAAGCCCGCCAATGTACATGAAATTTAAATAAATAAATTAAGCAAGGCGTATTGAGATGGTTTGGGAATCAAAGGCATGGAGAAAGAACAGTAAAATAAGTTTATGAGGCGAATATGTTTGGTGTTAGAAGCAGAGGAAGACCGAGGAAAACTTGGCATAATCAAATATTTCGAATACTTGAAAGTGGCCGGTCAGGAGTCAGAATAATATGATGTGTGAGGAGATGCATGAATTTAGAAAGAGGCGATGATTGTTGTCAAAGACAAATTGGTGTGGCGTTCTATTCTCTTCGCCTACCCCTGTGGAGAAGCGGCGCGATGGTTAGCTAAGACAAGTGTTGCATGACAATTGATCAAATTGATGTAGTTTTTTCGTTGCTATGGCAACATTGATTTATTAAATACATGCAATTTTGACATTATCTCTTATGTAAACATTTCCTATCTTACAATCTAAGTAACTAACCATCACGCCGCTTCTCTGCAGGGGCAAGCAGAGAGAATCAAACGTCACATTACTCTGTCTTTGCAAACATTCTTCGCCTCTTCCACATTCATGCATCTCCTCATACACACCCGACGATTATTACGACTCCTGACCCGGCCGCTTTCAAGTATTTGACATACCTGATTGTGCCAAGTTTTCCTCGGTCTTCCTCTGCTTCTTTTTCCAACTACATTCGCCTCATGAATTTGTTGAACCGTTCTTTCCTCACTCATACGTTACACATGTCCAAACCATCTCAACACACCGTTCTTAATTTTATCGATAATGCTTATCTCAGCCTTGCATTCCTTCCTTATTTTATCATTCGGACATCTATCAAACATCGTTTTGCCACACATTCGTCTGAGGGATCGCATTTCGACTGCATTCAGTCTGCATTCAGCTGCTTTCATCCTTCTTTTGCCAACTCCATGCTTCGCTTCCATACATAAGGGTTGGAACCAGGACTCAGTTACAATCTAACTAACTGTCCTTGTAATACCCAGACTTCCATGTTCTTCTTCGTCTATGTTGAAATATAAAAAAAAGTAAAAATAACTCCTAAGTTGTGAAAACCCAGATTTGTGAACAAGTATTTGGACACACTCAAAATGTTGTGTATAAAAATAAGTGGACAAATTATAAGTTGCATAAAAAAAAATCATGTTTTCAGGCCTTTCCCAGTATGTAAAAATAATCTGGGATTTGAATCCTGCATATGTCCGAATAAAAGGGTCTCTGCTAAATAAAAGCTTTCTCAATCCAACACAGATGGCTCTTGTGAACTCATATATGTACTGTGTGTAAGATCAATCATGTATCTAGGAGTTCCAAAAATTTGATTAGTGTGGTTGTCAATCATGAGTAGAATGGTGAATGTTGTGTGTGTAAAAGTGATCACTTAACCAGCCTATGACAGATCATCACACACACACACCCTCACTTTTTTCTCTCTTAATATACAACAGTATTCACAACATACATACATCGCTCACTCCTTTCAACAATGTCATATATCAAAAATCGTCAATTTTCAGTTGTTCATGTTTTCGGAATGCCCAGAAAATGTACTGTAGCCCAGCAAAAGCGGCATATTTTAAACTTATTATTTACCCGCTACAGGGCAGAAAATGTTGTTTTTGCATTTTGAAGAAAAGGTATTCTTTAATTATTTTTTTTTAATGCACTAAATATTTTTTTAATGGAGAAAAAACATTCGGGGTTTTACCTAAAAAGATCTGTTGCACAGTAAAAAGTTCAATAAGCGGCTTGATATTTATTTTTAATACATTTTATTACATTCTTAAACTTTAAAAACAATCTCCTGAAAAATCAAGTTTTTTGATATTTGACGTTGTTGAAAGGAGTGAGCGATATATTTTCTCGTGCGCGTAGGTCATACGGGTTAGCGCGTAATAGTGAAGAAAAACCGCGCGTATCACGTACGTTCGTATGGCGGTTAATATAAAAAAAAATAATAACCGCGGAAAATCCATAGAAAAAAATGTAAAAAAAGTTTTTTGATATATGACGTTGTTGAAAGGAGTGAGGGATATGTGGAAATATTTAATTGGCTTTTATCATTGTCAATCTAACTATGTTTTATGTACAAGCTGTATAATTCTCAAATAAATAAAATAAATAAGCCCTGTAAATTCTCAAAATTTCATATTCTTCCTCATCTACGTTAAGACGTCAAAAAAAATCTACGTTTGCTTCCAACACTGTGCATTATGAAAATATTTCATTCTACATTTTAATAATAATTTTCGTGTTTTTGATAATGACCAAAATCCTACGAATTTTAGCGTTACAATTGGGATTTATATCATAAAACATTTAAACTTACACTGGGTGCATAGCTTTCAGATAAAAAATATCGCAAACGCGATACTGCTTCCTTATATGCAAGCTCCGTGTAATCCGGTATTCGCTTTTTAATTCCATAATCCGACATCTTTGGGACACTTTTCCTGAAAACATTTCAAATATAATAAACGCATTAAAAAATACTCATAAATGAAATCAAAATCTCATCTGTCGAATAGGTGAATACGCACTAAATTAATACTTAAAATTAACTGAAACGTTCACATGTTGATATCATTTGTTAAAGTGATTCCGTAATGACAGCCACCCGCCATTTGTTACTTTGTTTTTAGTTTCCATGTTTGAAAAATAGCGAATTCGTTTCCACGGCAACGAGTGGTATAGGGTTGCCAGGCGTAGGAAGTTTCGCTATTTATTCCAAATCCAATTTTATTTTAATATCTCATTTTTTATGAACACGCCTATTAAATTTCAATAAAATTAATTCAATAAAATTATTGATTGTTTAAATGTTTATTGCAGGGATAAAAATATTTATTGATTTTCAAAATTACCGCTTTGTGATTTTCAAATTTTTGAGTTGAATAATGTTATGTTTTGTTTCTAAAAAATGTAGCTAATTTCTCAATATGTTTTAT